>NC_037686.1:7735442-7853205 GCF_003255815.1 Theropithecus gelada | reverse complement strand
TCATACAACATAAGATACATATATAGTAAAATGGTTATTATAGTAGATCAAATTAGCATATCTATCATCTCACATAGTTATGCATTTCTCCCAACACCCCTCTACTTGTGGCAAGTGTAGCTATAATATACTCATTTAGCAAAATCCTGAATACAAGACACTTCTTAGCTCTAGTCCTCATGTTGTACATCAGATCCTTTTCATGTTGTACATTATTTTTTTTTAAATAGAGCCTTCTCCAAATCATCCGGTTGCCCCTCCAGGAGCTCAGGGACTCATTAAAAGAGAGAAAAAAATGGATTAACAAAAATATTGCATTTGCTACTGGGTGCCAAAGACAGGATACAGAACACGTGCCTCTGGGAGGGATTAGTGGGCCTGATCTGTCAGTGAGGCCTAGAGAGGTGGGGAGACTTGGTGCAGGTTTCTAGAGGAAAACTTTAGTAGGAAAGGGGGATGGCATTTGATTTCCTTGGCTGGAGTGGAAGGGTTTTTTCATGTTGAAGAGGGAGAAGGTTGGAAAATTATAGTTACTATGTTGCTATGGGGTTTATGTGACTATATTCTATAGGTGTACAGCTTCGGGAAATTTTGAGCAAGAAAGTGTGACTTAAGTAATGTTTTAGGAAAACTAATCTTATGGCTCTGCAAAGACTAGAACAGATGGGCAAATACCAGGTTGGTGATAGGAGGAGACTATGGCATTAAAACAGTTACCAGAGGTAACGAGGGCCTGAACTGCCTTTCAGGTGACAGATAAAGGTGACATTTCCAATAGTGGATGTTTGGGAATTAACTGCATTTCCTGTCAGGAAGTGTTGCATATGAGTATTAGAGATATATATGCACATATCACATATGCACCTGTATGACTCTGTGTGTGTGTGTGTGTGTGTGTGTGTAGCATATAAGGTATGTGAATGAAGAAAGAATTCATTTTCCTTTTTTGCATGTACACTAAAGCACTCTCTATTGAAAGTGGACTTGAATAAATTGTATTGTTTACAATAAACACTCATTTGGCATTATCATTCAAGACACAGATGGCTCCATATTTTCATTCATTTTATTGCAGTATTTTTGCTATTTTTTTAAATTGAAAGCAAACTTTTTCTTATGACTCATGAATCTTAATCTTTGTGGTGATGAAAATCAGCAATAGTGTCTGAATGGCAATTTTCTTGGGAGAACAATGTTAGACAACTAAGCAATTTTTTAAATTAGAAATACCTATCTAGGCCCAGGCGCCGTGGCTCATGCCTGTAATCCCAGCGCTTTGGGAGGCTGAGGTAGGTGGATCACGAGGTCAGGAGTTCAAGACCAGCCTGGCCAAGATGGTGAAACCCCGTCTCTACTAAAAATACAAAAATTAGCTGGGCGTGGTGGTGGGCGCCTGTAATCCCAGCTACTCAGGAGGCTGAGGCAGAGAATTGCTTGAACCTGAGAGGTAGAGGTTGCAGTAAGCTGAGATCTCACCACTGCACTCTTGCCTGGGCAACAGAGGGAGACTCCGTTTCAAAAAACAACAACAACAAACAAGCAAACAAAACCCCATCTAATTATGGTAATATTCCATGAATTGAAAATTTGGAATAAAAATCATACTGCTGTATAGTTTGATAGGAAATCTCAGAAGCAATTACTTTGGAATCCTCTGGATTTGACCAAGGCTCTCCTCTATTATTTTTTTCCCCCTAGCACAGACAGGGAGAAAAAGAAACATCAAATTCATGAGTGGTGCATAGCTGCATAGCTCCCTCAGCAACTTGCCTGCATCTTGGTAATAGCAATCTCTTCATTCTTTCTTGTGAATCCCATGCAGGATCCTCTCTTAGTCCTCTCTGTCTCCGCACAGTGCCTCACTGGGCACATTGCAAGCCAAGCAAATGAATGAATGGACATTGAATAATGAACTAAGCTGTCACTTTTCTTCAGGGATTCAGCTTCCTCGTGTATAAAATTAGGGACTGATTCTAAAATTCTGTATGGTTCAATAATATTAGGGTTCTATAAAACTAAAAGATGTATCACCGCTTACTACTTAGTAAAAGCAATAATGAAAACCCTACTATTTAACCCTCATCAGGAAATAATGAGCTCTTCCACATAGAAAGGAGAAGGAACATAAAGTAGAAAGCAAGATGAAGATACAATTACAATTGAATTTGCTTGCTTTCTTAGAATACTAACTTCTCTCCTTTTCCCTCTCACTACCAAAAATAAAGCCCCCATCGCCCCAGAGAATTCTCTATTCTTCTCAATGTAACCCCCCTCATGGTGCTGTTTCAATAAGTTGTAGAAAAGTAGTTCTTGGGTCCAGTAAAAGCCTTTTACACAGTCCTAGAATTAGTGCCAATTTGGCATGAGAGCTCAGTTCTTCAGATTCTTAATTTACTATGTCCACACAGTGCTAAAGGGAGTGTTATGCAAATACTGAAATAATCCATGGAAAGTCAGAAAGATTCCGTGACTCTAGCCTAGGTTATTAGGATGCCCATTCTGGTCTCCACTACCTTAACTTGGGCTTCCTCTACGCTAATATTATTTATGGACTTCCTGAAATTACTCGACTGTATGTAAGTTATATAACTGAAGGCCACCAGCTATCAAGAATTCTAGCCACAGTGCAGAGAAAAGGGTGCAACTTACTTCAGGTAAGATATGTGTGTAAATTCATCCCAAGCTGAAGAGATTGGATCCCCCCGAACCTCTATTCCACCTCAAATGTCAACAGAGTACTGACTCCTTGAGCGAATGAGTAACTGGTATTCTGCTACCAGTTACTGGTAGCAATGATAACTCCAACCTGCTAGCCAAGACAAAGACAGAATTTGCAGTTGTATTGACAGCCATGTTGTCAGCGTTATGGATGAGACTCCAGAAAGAAATAATAGAGAATCAGTCTGGTTAAACTCATCTGAACTTTGCTCTCAAACATGAAAATTGAAGGAATATTGACGCTTGAGCAAACCCTACAAATGCACCCTAATAAACATGCACACTCATTTGGCCTCATTTATTCAACTTGATCTGCTGCCTTAGTGAAATGTTAACAACACCGGCAATAACTAGTTGAGGCTTATTTTATGCTCAGAATAATGTCGGGCACCTGAATTGCATATCAAGTTCTTGAAATCAGGATGTAAAGTCTTCAGCCACAGCATTACTGGGGACCATAAATAAGAGAAATACAGGGAAGAATGCATAATTCAAAAGCAACAAGCTTATTCTTCTGAAATAAAAATTCATTGAAGAGTTTCTAGGTTCTAAGAATAGCTTTAAGTTTACAGCTCATTAAGGCTTCCAGATGCTCTCTTCCTATTGAGTTTGTATACACCATTTCAGGGGTCTGTCTACATGCAAGGCACAGATGCAAAATGAAATAAAGTATTGATAAGTATAAATGTAGCACAAAATGTACAAAAATGTATACATGAGAGGGAGCAAGTTTAGGCATGCTAACACCATTTAAAATCATTCCTATTCATCAGAATTCCATATTTGCCTTTTTTCTCTTTATATTCTTATATAAAGAATAGCCTTAAAGGTGGACCAGTACATAGTATGTAAGTTTTATTGTATTAAAACATATCCTTATTGATATTTGTACTTTCTCCATTTCTAGTAAATTTTAGAAATAAGTCTCAGCACTTTTAAACAGAATAATTTTAATAAAATTGTAAGGGTTATTCTAGTGATCAATTCTTTATTAAATGTAAATGCTCAATGATTCTATTCTTCTCAAGTAAAAATAAAAAATCCATTGAGAATGTTTTCTATTTAAGGAGTTTATGTATTATAAATATGGAATGGTAAAATATGAATGCTAAAATACAAAGAATGGACGTTATTAATATGTAATATTAAATTCAACTCTCAACCACGTGACCACTATTGAATTATATGCCAAGACACTTAACATTTTAATCACTTTGCCCCCAAAAGACAAAATAAATGCCAGCAAGCCTCTGCATCCCCTGTAAAGCTATAAGTAATCCTAATCAGCTATTATGCTTCACCCCAGAAGCATCAACAAAAATTAATTGAGGAAGAAATAATAGATAGTAAGACACATTCAGAAGTCGGGCATATTGACTTGTTAATGCTATCTTCTCTTTAGGCAAATGTGTGATGGTTAACTTTATAAACTAATAAACATACAGCAATAGCTACTTTAAGGAAAAACATTAGCTTTGTTTCCTAATTTAATTCCTGTTTTCCAGCGTGTTTTTCTCCCCCTTTCCAACTGTCTCACTGGTTGCAGATTTCAACAGTGAGGGTACAACCTGAAAATGTCATTCCACTATAGTCCACAGCTTCCAGAATGCTCTGGGAATCATTAAGAACATCATCTAGAATATCCTGTCCCTCAAAATAAATTTGTTTAATAGGTCAAAGCCATTTGAAAGAAAGCCTTGGCTACTAACACTCTCCTATGCAAGATGTTTATTAGGGATTTGTCTGATATCCAAGGCTTACTCATTTGTAAATGATACAAATCTGAGGATACCAGAGTTTCTCAAACTGGCTTATTCGTGAACAGTTTTCTAAGTTTTACATTTCTGTGTCAATAAAAATCTTAAAAAGAATAAAACTACCAGATGCACACCATTGATATCAGAATCATTCAAAGTGCTTGTAAATAATGCAAATTTTGGGGTCCAGCCTTAACTAAGTGAGTCAAGCTCTGGGGTGGGGTCCAGGAAGCAGGCATTTTTAACAAGTTCCCCAGGTGATTATAAATCACACTAAATCTTGAGAACCACTGATCTAGGCGACCGGTCCATACCAACAATCCCACAGGTGACAAAGTGTGTTCAGACATGTTTCATAGAAGTTGGAACAGAAAGGGGGTGGAAGAACAGCCTCACTCAGACATATACGAGAGCTGAACTGAAGATAATCTACGCTACGCATTTCACAGTTTGCAAGAGTTATCGCTTGGATCCTGTGATTGCATGCATCAGTCTGTAGCAGCAGTTCATTAGCAGTAAGTATAGTAATAAATAACAATGAAGGATTGTCCTGTTCCCAATTCCAGCAATAATTGGATTAGATGCCTATTTATTAAAGATTGCGGTAACACTGCAACTCTGACCTTAATTTCCAAGTTTTTACAAAGTTGCCAAGGGATGTCTCATTAAAATGGGAAATTGAGGACTAATTGCTGGCAGTTTTAGTTAAGTTTGAGATCTGACTATCTTAAACCCTGCAAATAGAGAATTTCAGTACATTTTGGTACACCATACTCAGGCAAATAGCATTCCTTGGGCTGCTTAGTAAAACTTAGTGAACCAAGTTAAATAAGGAAATTGACCAGAGGCTCCATCCTTCCAAAGCACAACATGAAGAATTTTGTTTCAGAAAAGACAATATCATTTATCATTTTAAATTAGCGTGTTTTGTTGATTTTATTTTACAGGCCTTGCATTTCTCCTATCAATTTATATGGTTATTTTGGTTTTATATGTGATGAACCCTATAAACTTAAATCTGGTTTTACATCTATATATGTTTAGAAATATTTTCCTTCATCAAAGGATGAGATTTCAGCTCAATAAAAGAGGACCATCATTCTAATATGGGCCCCGCTGTTTCATGAGCAGTGAGTTTCCACTTACAATGTTTAAGGAGATACCAGATGACATCTGTCAGTAATGCCCCAGAAGGCTGCTTCTTTCAGGAGGGCACTTGGGCAAAATCAGCTATAAAGTCCTGTCCAACTGGGAGATGAAATTGTGTTCCAAATGTTTGCCACTCAGGAACCAGGGCTTGCCTACCCTGTTTGAGGTAGCAACTCAAGCACTAACTTCATGAAGGAACATTCATGTACGTATGTACATGGTCTTTGAATCCCCAACAACTTCTCAATTATAAGTTGAGATTAATTTGTCATTGGTTCCAAGCTTTTTCTCCATAAATCTCACGACAGTTTCCACCACCTCTTCCCCTCCCACGTCTTCTCGGATCCATCAACTCTAATCTGCTTAGATTTACACAAGTTCTCAACCTCTCTAATGAAACCTTTCTTTATCTCTGAGCCAAGCTTTGGTGAATTAACATAAGTAGCTGGGCATGGTATTGTTTTTGGAGTCAAGGTATAAATATTCTGAATGGGAAACCATGAAGCCTATTTTGGAATTCTTCCTGGGTGTCTCAATGCCAATTCCCAAATTATCCCACTGTTTAACAAAATCAAACAGGCATGCAGTGAGCACATACCATCCTCCTGAATGCCATTATAGCTTGATGAACAGAGCACCAAGTAATATCTGAAAATCGTTGTATAACCTTCAGCAAATTTCCACTTCTCTTGATGTGATATCAATATTCATTGAAATATTCCCTCCATTTTCTCTTTTACTAGCACAGATGGGTGGTTCTCAACCACAGCTGCACATTAGCAGAATCACGTGGGGGGATTTTTTAAAAAACAGCCACTGAAGGCTGGACATGGTGGCTCACTGCTGTAATCCCAGCACGTTGGGAGGCCAAGGCGGGTGGATCACTTGAGCCCAGGAGTTTGAGACCAGCTTGGGCAATATATTGAGACCCCAACAAAAAATTTTAAAATTAGCCTGGTGTAGTGGAGCATGCCTGTGGTCCCAGGTACTCAGGAGGCTAAGGTGGGAGGATACTTGAGCCTGGCGGGGTGAGGCTGCAGTGAGTTGTGATGGTACCACTGCACTCCAGCCTGGGCAACACAGCAAGACCCTATCTCAACAAAACAAATTTTTTAAGGCACTGAAGTGAATTCCCACAGCTGGGTGATAGGTACATGTGAACTTACACAATTCCCTCTATTTTGTGTACATTTGAAAGGTTTCATAATTGAAAGTTTAAATTTAAAAAGTTTTAAATATTGGTGCTTAAACTGTATCCCAAACCAATTAGATAAGAACCTCTGGAGAGTGGGACCCAGGCAGCAGTATCTTTCAGCATTCCCCAAGTGACTTTTAGGAGTAAATGGAGTTGAGAAACAGGTAAAAGAAGACTAAAGCACATACTTACACTGAATGTTAAGAATTCCTCAAAAGAGAGAGGCTATAAAAATACACATTGATAACAAGCACTTATTTATATCTTTAAAAAATCATCTGAAGTCCTTATAGAAACCACTGGATGACACGTGCTTGTGCCCATTCTCTATGAAGTGAGTTAACTTTGAACAGGCTGGGTTTGCTTGGCAGTGCCTGCCATCAGATTTGTTCATTCTCACACTCTAGGGGAAACCTATTACTGTAGCTGGCTACCCAATTCATAGTAATGTGTCAATAAAATGCTGGCATATTTCACATCAGGCGTAAAGAACTCATCACACGTTAAATACCGTGACTAGAATTTCAGCAACTCTTCAAACACCCAAAAGAAAAAAATATAATTTGTGGTTTTATTCCAACTTTCTGTGTAATGTGTAGAAGTCACACACACAAGCACTTGTGGTTATCTCAGATGATGAATAATAGAAGGTTCCAGCAGGTACTTTTTGATGAAACAGATAAAAATATTTGAAAAACTAGAGGAACCTGTAGGAAATTGTGTCTAAGTGAATATAACCTGACGTTTTATGAACTGGATCTAGCGATTTTCCCCCGGTGTGTTCAGGCATTGGGATACTGCTACATCACAATACCCGGCCCAGGGATCTCTGTTTTCACTAAGAGCTAAAATTTATTGAGCATTTACCTTATATGAGGAACTGTTTTACAAGCTATTGTTCCAGATGAATAGCTTTCACCATCACCAGAACCCTCCAAGTTGAATCTATTATCACCCTTATTTTCAAAAGAGGTCAGTGAGGCAGAAGCTGTTTCAACAAGGTGCCCGAGGTTACACAGATTTGGCTATCAGAGCCAGCATGCAAGCTCAGGTAGTCTGACTTCTGAGCTAGTCCTGTAAAGCCTCTAACTAGACAGTCAAATGAATATATACACAGAGATATTCAGTTAAATCATATGAAATTGCCAATATTCAACTGTTTTAACTTTCAGAGCAGTAACTTTCTAGCACAATAATATACTCCAATGAGAACACATTGCATTGGCTACAAAGAAGAGAAACAGAGTTAAGGAAAGACTATTTCTACTACTATGGACACATTAGAGAACAGAAAAAGTCTTCCAAAAAGTCACTAGTTTAGAAAGAATATGCAGGTTGTTCATAGTCTAAGAAGCTACCAAAAGAACGTAAGGCAACTGCTAATAAAATTATAATTATTATTGTTAACTTTTATTTACCTCTGCTGTGTGCCACACAGTGTTTTAAGGGATTTCTGTGCACATTATCTCTTTGTTCCTCACAATTCTATGAGGTAGGAACTACAATTATCCATATTTTGCAGGTGATTAAAAAAACTGACGCAAATGAGAGGTTGAGTAGCTTGTCTCAGGCCTCATATTTGGTGAGTAGTAGAACCAGGCAATTTTATTGTGGAGTCCATGATGCTAAACTGCCCCTACACAATTACATAGGTTCCCTTGGAATTTCCTCTACAGAAAAGGGATATTAATTTCAAAAACCTGTGCCCAAAATGGGATACTTGTATAAACATGTATCCATTTGACCAAGAAGAGCATTCTACAAGTTAAGAGTTTGAGAAAAAGGCCAAAGGAGAATGCTGTCATCCATCAGTGGATCCTGCTGACTCTACCTTCAGGACATACCCAGAATCAGCCATTTCTCACTGTACCTGCCTCTGGCACCCTGGTGCAAACCATCACCATCTCCTGTCTGGGTTAGTGCAACATCTCAGCAAATTTGTCTCTGCTGCCGCCCTGAGACCCCTATAGTCATTCTCCAAACAGAAGATACTGTCAGCCTGGTAAAACAAGCCAGATCACGTCACTCTTGTTCAAAGCCTCTGGGGGCCGTGTTATCTGCCCTCACCCCATCCAGCCCCACCATTCTGAACATATCTGCCAGCCACACTCCCCATCTCACTCCAGGCACTCTGTCCTTGCCGTTCCTCACACAAGCCAGGTGCACTCTCACCATCAGCTTTGGAATCATCTCTTCTCTAGGAAATACTAATGCTCTCGCCTACTTCAAGTCTTTGCTCCCATCACCTCTCAGAGAGGCCTGCCCTGCACACCTTAAATATACACAGTAGAAACAAAACTGTGACGGGGCTACCCCAGCACCTGTTCCCTTATCCCACTCTCCTTTTTTCCCATGACCTACCATGGCATATCATTTCCTTATTTATTATGTTTATTGTCTGTCTTCTGCCATTCCAGACAGAAGTCCCACAAAAACAGGGGTCCAGTCATCTAGAACAGTGCCTGGCATTGAGAAGGCATTCAATCTATGTGTGTTGAATGAAAGAATTTTTAAAAACACAGAGATGATAAAATATGGAACTCTTTTGGAAGGATTATTAGAAGGATACAAGTATAAAATTGGAGCGTTAGCTTGCCCAGTATTGGGATTAGACACAGGAAGGAGATTTGTAAGGAAGAAACTAAATCTAAGGGAATGGTGGATATATGATAAAAATGTGACATAGTTGTATGCAACATACATTGCTTCCCTCCAACCATGGAGCTGATTTAGGCAGCGCCTCCCCATCACCCTAAGAAAAACCCCATTCCTCACACCTGAGCCAACCCTGGTGACACCAGTAGGGTTCCTCTTCCATTACACACCCAGAGATGAGAGGGAAGAATGGTAAAGCCACCCCTCCCCAAATGCCACTGGGCCATTGTTAACACCAGGGGCAATTTAATGAGCATTTATATTCTGAGGACAAAAGAAAATGTGACAGGATTCAAGCAGGGCCCTCTTTGCTCATGTGCACAAACAATGGCAATGACCACTGCAGTGGAAAATGTCAGATCATCTGAAGCAGAAGTGTCCAGACTAACATTATTTTTCATATCAATGGTTGCCATGGTGATATTTATAAAGATTTAGCCACCATCAAGCAGTGAATACTTTTAAGGGGCTGTCGGAGGAGAAGACGTTGCAATCCACCCTTTGTCCTCACAAATCACTGTCATCCCACTTGCTCCCATGACATGGCTCACTTCTTTTGATTGCGCTTGGCGTGCCCACTAAAGATGAGTTTTAGATTCTGTCATTTCAGGCTTGAAGCCTGTGCTGTGTTTTTCCATTTGGTCTGCTTTAAGGTTTCTTCAGTGATTCACAGTGCCCTTTCAAACATCGCCAGGTTATTTCTCCATCGATCTCCTCATCCCCAGCCTCTGCCTCCACCAGGGCACCCAAGTTCCAGGGCCTCCCATCCCCTAGTCACCCTCTGGAGGGGGCATTCGTGTGTGTTGACCATTGCCAAATTTATGCCACCTCCATACTTCGAGAAAACACCAGGGGATAGTGAGTCGGTCGAGGTATATCTTAACCACTCCCCTGTACTGACCCGCTAGATTGTAAGCTCTGTGAGGGCAGTGGGTCTGTTTGACTCATATTTGTATTTTTCAGAATAAGTAGCATGGCACGTTAGCCCTCAAAGGAGCTGAAAAACATCCTAGCACAAGGTAGTAGAGACCTTAGTGAATGAAACCACAAATTCCCACGCAAATTAGAAACCCAGGCATCTCCTGGACCTTACTCTCCCTAAACCCCTTGTCAGATCTATCACCAAGTCCTTTGTACTTCACCTTAAAGAATCTCTGGGCTCTGTCCACATCTCCCCAACCCCAGCCCAACATCCTATCCTGAAATAGTCTCTTCTCAGATTTCTAAACCAGCTTCCCAGGACATGAGTGAGCACTCAGAGATACAAAAGTGATGCTGTCACCCCTGCCTAGACCT
Source organism: Theropithecus gelada (assembly GCF_003255815.1). NCBI lineage: Eukaryota > Metazoa > Chordata > Mammalia > Primates > Cercopithecidae > Theropithecus > Theropithecus gelada. Next base: position 7,842,435 of record NC_037686.1, on the reverse strand, counting down.
TTCCAATCCCAGTGTTCTCAGGTGAGGACAGCACTCTCAAATGCAGCCTCAGTGCTGTAAGTGTTCCCTTCCTCCACTCCCCTCGGCCCAGCCATCTTTCCATTCCTCTTTTTCAGCTTCCTTAACTAGGTCACACATCCTCAGCAAGGGTTCTGGTAGCATCAGTCCCTCTGCTTCAAACATCACACCTATGCGTTTGCGTGTATGACGACTCCACGAACCACTGTCTCCCTTCACTAGGTGCAAGTCCCAATAGGGAACCTGGGTTGCTTCCACTCAACACTGTGTCCCCAACCTGCACCCCACCTGGCATGTAGGAGACACTCAGTGAATATTTACAATAAATAAGTGTTGATGGACTGTCATTACTGGAATCAGGACAGTACATAATGGTTAGGTTTCAGCCTGCACAGTTGGTAGCCAGGGGCTCACTGCTTCTGCTGGATACAAAGGAAAAAGCAAACAGACAAAAAATCAACAAGGCTTTTAGGATCTTGGACATTTAAGTGAAGCTTGCGATGGACACTCAAATATTTATCAATATCTTTTGCAAACATAAATTGAGCAGCTACTCTGGGTAGGGGACAAGACAGAGCTGCTGACGACACTTTATCTTCCAGGAACCAAAACCTTAATTTTCCCTAGCGGTGCTGCTGGAGTAGGAACATTTGGTGTTGAAATGCTGCCACAAGAGGCGGGAGGATGACTCAACTATTCTTCAGCTCAGAGGATCAGGCTTTAAACTTTGATACTGATTCACATTTGCTCCCTGGATGCCAGTGATTAATCTCATTAGGAAAGTTAGAGGGCGGAAAAATAAGCGACATTTGTACAGTGATCTGTGATGGACTGAGGGAAACCCCGAGAGACAATGAGTTTCTCTGTCTGCCCATGGACCAGTGTGGGGAACAGAGCAGGAAACATGGAGTCCACAGACCTGCCCTCTGCCCCTCTCCTCCCTCCCAGCTCTCTGACCTTGGCTGGGGTTGCATTGCCTCATCTCCTTTTATCTGCTCTCTCATTTATAAACTGAGTGACTAAACCTGCTTCAAGGATCATTGAGAGGATTAAATGAAATAATTCATGAAAAAAGCACTCAGTAAGCTCTCAATGCCATTTAATGGTGTGTCACAGTGATGACGGGGGCTCACAATAATACCACATGGCCACTCTCTCTCTCTGCCAGCACAGCTGGGGGGCCCCTGGGGTCTCCCTTCTTCCTCTCACCTCTGTGGACGTATAGCTGCAAAAGCTGAGCAGGAAGGCCCTTGGAGAACCAAGCCCATTTGACGAAGTAAACAAGATGGCTCTCGACTGTTGGGAGGTGTGCTGAGCTTATAGATCCATTTCCCAGAAATGCTGGGACGAAGCAGCTGGGAGTTCTGATTAGCGGGTCTGCTGGGTCTGCAGACTTGATAACGCTGCCTGATGGAAAGTGCTAAGTGCAGGAAATGGCATCTGCTCTGAGGTAACAGGCCTCAGATATTTTAAAAAGCATATAAAAATAGATATCAATATGTGGGCTTTTCCTAACATGTTTTTTTTCTAGTCTTGTAGCACACACAATTCAAAAAAGTTTAAAAACGGCTCCAAACCCTTGTCTGTTTTGTTTTTGTTTTTTGAGACAGGGTCTCACTCTCTTGCTGAGACTGGAGTGCAGTGGCACAATCTCGGCCCACCCCAACCCTCCGCCTCCCAGGCTCAAGCAGTTTTCCCACCTCAGCCTTCCGAGTAGCTAGAATTACAGGCGTGTGCCACTACCACCTGGCTAATTTTTGTATTTTTAGTAGAGATGGGGGTTCACCAGGTTGGCCAGGCTGGTCTTGAACTCCTGACCTCAAATGATCCACCAGTGTCGGCCTCCCAAAGTTCTGGGATTACAGGCATGAGCCACTGTGCCCAGGCACTCAAAACATTTTTATAGCATTTACTTGAGAAGTTCTCTCAAGAATACAGGCCTCATTTGGAATCACTTTAAAAATTGCAAATACTCATGATGTTGGAGATGGACTGGTTTTTGGAAGAAGCCAAAATGATTTAGCACTGAGCTAATAAATAAGGGGGTCAATGGGGTCAGATCCACTGAGCATCAAAATAAACAAAACAAATCCCTGAGTTTTAACTATAAACAAACTCAACTAACTTCTTTAGAATAGCTTAATGTACTAGTTTGGAAGGGACTTCAAAAAGTAGTTCCAACAAGATTTTGAACAACAGAACCATCTTCACCCACAATAGCAACTAATTTATTGAGCGCTTAGTATGTGCCAGGCACTTTGCAAGCATTTGACATATATTCTGTCACTTACATTTCAGGAAACCTGCCAATCTCTTATACCCATCTTACAGAAGATAAGGTAAGTGACTTCTCTGAGCTCACAACCAGGTAAATGATAGAACTGCACTTATCTGCATGGATTTTTACTTGCAAGAAGACAACATGCCTTTGAATGAATGCACTCTGATACGTTTGTTTAAAAAAAAAAAATCATCATTTAATGGTTGAGCTTCTTTTCACCAATGCAGAAACAGAACACTGTGACAGATATGAGGACTCACTGGAGTCTGGACCCAAACCACTAAGACCAGGGATTTGCAAATGTATCCCAATTCCTAAAGGAACAATTATGAGACCCTGTTAAATGGGAAGCAGAAATGAGCCTAATAAACACTTGGAAATGGGTGACAGATTAGGACATTGAATATCCAGACACTATTATACTTTTGTGGAGAGTGTACGCCTATAGTATGCAGAATGATTATATATTTATTTAGGTATGTAGAAGCTGCACGGTCTGGGTGTTAAGAGATGAGCCTGGTTAGTCAGAGTTGAGTTTAAACCTGGTTCTGGAAGTTGCTGGCTGTGAAATAAGTTTCTTAACCTTCAAGGCCTCAGTGTCTTCACTGCAAAATGGAAATGACCACATTACCCACTTCATGGGGTTCTTTCAGCATCAAATATATTAAGCTTCTCCAATTGTGCCTAACACATAGTTGGCACATACCAGTTAGCTACTATCATTAATACTTAAGTAAAAATACATTCATTTTCCTAAGATTCATTCTCTAGAAGAGGGCATAACAGGACAAACATTCATATTCTACAAGTGTACTTAGTCTTTAACAGCAGTGTTGTAATTCAATTAGACTACATCAAGTATGAGTTTTTTGAATATTATGAGTATTTTCCTTGCCAACATGACATAGTGTCTGGAATTAATTAAGTGATTGTTGCTAAAGTGAAGTGTCCAGGACCATTTCTATATAAGCTCTCAAAAAAAGAATAATTTGGCATGTGCTCCTCATGAAGATGAATAAACAATTTTTTTTCTGTAGAGGACATTTTGATCTTCAAAATATTTGGCTACAGTTTTACTTTTATACAGTTGAACAGTTACTCCAAAGTTGCAGACCAAGAACACAGGTGATCAAGGTTTCGACAATGAAATGTTCTTATATCATTAAGTCTTGACTTATTAAAAGACTTATTTACAAATAAATGGAGAAGGGAAATTTCTCAGATTTCTTAATTTGGAACACAGACTTTTTGCAGAGAGAAAGACAAAGGGAGTGTCTATCTTAACTGTAGGAAGTCCTTACTTCTCCACTTGCCTGGCAAGGACAGAGAAATCTTATACTGGAGGTGTGAACACCCAGCTAATTCAATAGCCACTAGAGATAGGATGCTAAAGGCAGAGCATCATAGCAGCAATACAAAAAATGGCAATTTGTTGTAATGGAAACACTATAGTTTGTCCATACTTTAAGCATGTCATGGATTAATTAGGCTCTTATCCAATCACCTGGGACACCAAGAAGTGAAACAGTGTTTCTAAACGAAAGTATCTTCTGAGTTCCGAATAATCATTCCACAAATAAACTTCTGGATGTTTTTTATAAACTCATGATTATTTGATGTAATTTGAAACCCTCTTGCAGTTCATATCAATCATACAACATTTATTTGGTTACCTCCTTAGAAAAAATCCTACGAAGGCTGAACAAAATTATGGATGTTTTAATTACTATCTCAGATTCTCAGTACATAATCCAAATAAAATATTTTTCATCTACCACATAATTGACAGTTTTGCTAGTAAGACCAGAAAAAAAGTTGTTATACTATACCTATACTATGACCTTGGTTACTATATTTAAAATTTTTGCCTTTATGCACTCTGTAGAATGAGCATGTTATTTAGCCTTGCTTTATATGATTTTTCTTTTCATTGTATTTTGATCTTTGGCTCAGTTACTATGACACCATCCAGATGTGAAAATATGCCTCTATTGACCTTACACAATACCACCATTCCCAATATGACTTCCTTTTCCTACAAGTCCTCTCAAAATTCGTTTGCTGGATTAGGTTTTTCTGCAACTATGACTTAGAAAAATGCTGAAAGTAATCTAAGGTGTTTGTATAAAAGGATGATATAAAAATGGAAATAGCACAAGAGCTGATTAAAGCTAAACCTAAAATTAGATGGGTTCCCTTGATTAATGGCATAGCAACAGCCTGATGAGTGATGGGTGAAGAACAGCCATAATTGACACTAATCTAGATTCAGTAACTTTAAGAGTGAAGAACTCTCATCCCTACCATACAGTTTATTTTTAAGAACAAGCTCCCTCAGAGATACATAGAGAAAGTCTAAACTATTTTGGCAGTGCAATCAGCTTGATAAGAGCAACTTTTTAATTTTAACCTTTTCAAACTTAACTCACTCTGCAGGAAGAGATGACTGGTTACGAACTAAGTCAAAGCCTCAGGTAAAGTACAAGTTCTTCTAGATAGGGGAATTAAGCATGCAGATCCTAAAATTCCTAGAGAACACCGCAGGATGCCTGCTGCACTATTTGCCGCACCATTCTGAAAATCGACATTTGTTCAGGTACATTGATCAGGAAGGGGAACATTTGCACATTTGTTGAAAGGAAATTAAATGGCAAGTATTGTTATGTGACTGGAATGGAACATTCCATACTCTATGTGGTAATTTCCAAGGCTTTATATTGGGGGGTGGGGAGAAGAACGAAGGACTCATTACCTTCTGTGGTTTCCTTATAGTCACATAAGGCAAATCCTTTATGAGAAGCACCAAGCTTCTGAAAGGCTAGTGATCAACTGCATGACATGTCCAATGAGAAATTTTAATTTTCTCATATGATACAGAGTTGTAATTAATTTTTAAAATTTGTTTCATTTCTCAGTCTGGAGCATCCTTTTGGTGCCAGAAAGTAAGGAAACGCTTTAAAAGGGGGGCAGGGGGCTATAGAAAGGACACAGGAGCCAGCCTGAAAGAGCTCCTAATGGCCAAGGCTGAACAATATGAACAAAAATATAAAATAAGGTAGTATTGGATTATAACACAAGGAATCCAGTAAATACCCATGAGTCCATACTCCTAAAAATAAATGAAAAAAAATAAAATAAAAGGAGGAAAAGAAACAACTCTTCCTTATAGACTAATTCCCGCTAATAGTTGTAGTGTGAATGAAGAAAATAGAAAAATCACCATTAGAAAACCACAGTAACAATCGCTACAGAGAAGATCCACTGATGAATGCTAACATTAGCGGTTGTAAATTTAAACTGCATAGTTTCAAAGTATCTCCCCCCAAATACTTATTATCGCAAAGGGAAACATGTTAACGGTACAGTGGAGAAAGCCAGCAGAAGCCACCTTAACCAAGTGATCAAAGTTATCATCAGCAACAAGACACATAGACAGCATGTGCCCTTGATATGACAGAGGGTATAGATTCTTTCCCAAGATGCATACCCTCAATCTAACCATGGAGAAACATGAGACAAACCCAAATGGAGGGACATTCTACAAAATGATGAGTTACTCTTCAAAAGTGTCAAAGTCATGAAAGACAGGTGAAAACTGAAGAACCGCCATGGGTTGGAGACCAGGGAGATCCTAATGAGTCAACTAGTATGCAAAGTGGGATCCCAGATTGGGTCCTGGAACAGGAAAAGAACATCAGTGGAAAAATTGTGAGATCTAAACACAATCTGCCTTTTGTTAACAGTGTGGTACCAATGTCAGTTTGTTAGTTTTGGTCATTGTACTGTGTATTTATAAGATGCTAACGTTAGGGATAGCTGAATGTAGTATATATAGGAACTCTCTGTACTGAGTTTATAACTCCTCTGTACGTCTAAAACTATTTCAAAATAAAAAGTTTAAAAGTTAAAAAAAGATTAAAAAATATAACTTGCTTTGTTGTTCTGTATGCACATTGAATGGTAACTTGAAGGATGATCAGGAGTTAAACAAGGAAAGTAGGGATCATAAGTAGCTTAGAAAAGAGAAGCATTATTCACATGACTTGGTTCCATTTCTCCCTCTACCAATTATGTGCTGTGTGACCTAGAGCAAGTTAAAGTTACTTTTCTCTAAGTTTTTTGATATTTAGAAAGGGGATGGGACAGGGTACCAACCTCACAGAGCTAGAAATGAAGGTTAAATGAAATCAGCTATCTAAAGAATGTAATAATGCCTGGCCCATCGTCAGAACCCAATCAATGTTAGCCATGTTGGTAGTGAAGATATGGAAGTATTGACAATGATGACAGTGAACCTGAACAACCTGTATGTGACAGCCACTAGCTCAGACCCTCTCTCTCCACGAAACCCCTGAGGATGTCTCATCTTCCCACACTGCTGCAGATCCCATCAGAACCCTCTGATACTTGATACTTTCTCTGTATTCCCATCCAGCCTTCTTCGGATGTTTATTGAGCACTTACTGCATGACTTAGTACTCTACAGTATTAAGTAGCAGGAACACAGAGATGAAATAAAAGTATGGGTCTCTGCGTTGCCGGGAGAAATGGACATGTTTCTTGTCTAGTTGGACAACTGCTATGTGAACCAATCCTTTCTTTTAATGCAGGGAACGCTTTGCTGGAAATAAGCTTAGGTGGTGTGAGAGCACCTAACCTAGGCTGAGCTGAGTCTTACCAGATGGATGGGCAGAGGATGAGGGGAAGGGATTCCAGACAGAAGGGTCAAATGGATTAGAAAAGCCACAGGATCCTTGAAATAGGCATTAATATGGGGAATCCGTAAGATGAGAGGGCAGGACCATTTTGAAGAGAAGCAGGTAAGGCCCAAGTGATTGACAATTATGCATATTGAGGTAAGTCCTTGAGTTTTACCCTGTGGGCAATGGATTGTAGTCAGGGGAGCAACACAGTTCAATTTGTATTTTGGAGCTACCACTTTGACAGCATGCCAGAGAAAAGGCTGGAGAAATGTCAGACTGGTTAGTGGCAGGAAGACCAAGTAGGAGAGTTTTGCTATTCTTTAAGCAAGAAATAATAATATTAATAGTAACAAAGAAGTTATTATCATTATTATAGGAATAAATTATTCTTAGGGCAATAATAGTAGAGGTGGGAAAAAGCAAGATGGATTGAGGAATATGCAGGAGAAAAAACTGACAGGACCTGACGTCCCATTACTTGACACATAGTCTCCACTCAATGCACTAGTGTTGACCACACCAACTATCCGACTAGGAAAGGAGGGGTCTGCCCTGAATCCTGCTTTCTAGCTTAGGTATATGCTGGCATTGGCACCCAGCAGGGTAGTGGTGCCATTTTTTGATAAAGGAGAAGGGACTGGGGAGAAATATGTTGTTGGAAAGACTGAAAGAGTGAAAGATAAATGATACATTCTGTTGTGTACAGCTTAAGGCTGAATTGCCCATGAGGCATCTAATTCATATTTCTAACAATCTGTGAAATATTTGCTTGCAGCTCAGGAGAGGTTGAGACTAGGGAGAAGTTAAGACTCATCCCAAAGCAGTATGGAAAAAAATAACAACTTGGGTCAAAGATGAAGCCCTGGGAAACACAACAGGTAATGGTTGAACAAGTGCTGTCTTGAGGAAGACCAAGAAGGAACTATTGAAAAGAGAGACAGCAGATCTAACTAGGTCTACAAAAAGAAGGGCTCAGAAGAGTCCACTAGATTTAGAATGCAGTCACAAGTGGCCTCACCAGGACAATTTCAATTGAGTTTTGGGGATAAATATTAATAATTCTGTGTATCCAGGAGTGAATGAGAGCTTTAAAGAAATGGAGACATTTAAATATAAATATAGATACTACTACTAATAATAACAATAATTGTTATTTTTTACTGATGTCTTACAGGTAAAGATAGGGCTTTGTATGTTTCGCAGGTGTTATTTCATTTAATTCCCTCAATAACTCTATGATGCCACTACTGTTATCTCTGCCATGTTAGAGACGAGGAAATAGGAAACGGAAGGCGAGAGATAGGATGCTAGCAAGAAATTAATCAAGGAAAAGGGGTGTTTATGTTTGCTTTTGTTTCTGAAGGATAAGACAGACTCGAGCATAACCATAACTATGGGGAAAGGAATCACAGAGAAGGAAAGGTTGGGATTATGGAGCCGATGGTGGGTCACAGGGCAGAGTTCTAGAGGAGAGGGGATCAAGGCACACGTGGAGGTAATGCCCTTGAACTGAGGGCTTCTCCTCAGAAATCAGAAGGAAGATGAGCTCATTTATCAATAAACACCTACAAAATGGGTCAGGAAGTTGAGATAGGTCAACTGTATCACATCAGCTTTTCATCTCAGTGCCCAAGGAAATCAAACTTCTCACTTCCTTCCTCAACTCCCTCCACTCCCTACTGGACTCCCTGCCACAAACAGGACCCCAATTCCCTGCAGCTACCCACAAGCTCGATGAAGGCTTGTGTATTGAATGGGCTGGGGGAGATACTGGACAAGGCAAGGTGGCACACAGATACCAGAACTCCACCTAATTAGGCTTTTTAAATATAATGGTAGCATCTGTAGGGCAACTAAATTCATAATAAGAACTTTTCCCTCAAAACAAATGGTCATATAGCAAAATATTTGTTATTTACAATAATGATATTCAGACTGGAGCATGCATGCCCCTGGGAGCACACAGCTTCTCTCAAAGGCATATTGCTGGCAATTGGTCTAGTTTTAAGAGACTCAGGGTTTTCAGGCTGGCCACGGTGGTTCACACCTGTAATCCCAGCACTTTGGGAGGCCAAGGCAGGTGGAGTTCGAGACCAGCCTGGCGAACATGGCAAAACCCCGTCTCTACTAAAAAAAAAAAAAAACCACAAAATTTAGCTGGGCATGGTGGTGTGTGCCTGTAATCCCAGACACTCGTGAGACTGAGGCAGGAGAATCGATTGAACCCGGGGGACGGAGATTGCAGTGAGCCGAGATCGTGCCATTGCACTCCAGTCTGGGCGACAGAGCAAGACTCTGTCTCCAAAAAAAAAAAAGAGAGAGAGACTCAAGTTTTTTTTCTTTTTCTTTTCTCTTTTTTATTTTTATATTTAATTAATTAATTAATTTGGAGATGGAGTCTCGCTCTCACGCCCAGGCTTGAGAGAGCAGTGGCGCCATCTCGGCTCACTGCAACCTCCGCCTCCCAGGTTCAAGCGATTCTCCTGCCTCAGCCTCCCAAGTAGCTGGGATTATGGGCACACACTACCACTTACAGTTAATTTTTGTATTTTTAGTAGACACGGGGTTTCGCCATGTTGGCCAGACTGGCCTCGAACTCCTGACATCAAGTGATCTGCTGGCCTTGTCCCCCAAAAGTGCTGGGATTCCAGGAGTGAGCCTCCTCGCCTGGTGGAGACTCAGTTTTTAGAGCCTCAGCTTCTGGATCCTCACACAGCTCTGCCGGAGAAAGTGGCTGCTATCTGCAGGCTTTCTTTTCTCACAAGCCTCTTCCTCCTACTTGGCAATACAAAGGCAAACTGGCCCCATCCCCAGGGCAGACAGTGCACTGTCCCAGGACACAACACCTCTAGTGGGCAGAAAGAAGAGACTGTCTAAGAGATTGGTGCTGACTTTCAGAAAACAATTTTTTTCAATAATTAGAATAACTTCAATGACTGATTAACAAATCCTTAGCCACTAAGGTAAATACATTTTCAGTTTCTCCTTTCAATCAAATTGAAGAAGGAGAAAATGAAGGAACTAATAAATTAATTCAAATTGGAGGCTCTATGCTGTCATATGGTTCTCCTTCCATTTATATCCATCCAGGTTTGTAGGTTTGTACCTCAACGAGTTTATTTGTGCTTATCTCAGACAGTGAGAAAGAGAAAGAAAAAAAGAGAAACAAAGAAGGAGAAGAGACAGGCAAGGAAGGAAGGAAGGAAGGAAAGAAGGAAATAAGGAAAGAAGGAAGGAAGGGTTGCTAAATCCTGTTCCATTTTAGCAATATGTAATATTTATCAACAGATACATGAGCTGGTGGGGAAAAATGCTCTGCCTGTATTACGAAGAGATTATTTTCCAATAACACTTTACTTTTTATGTGTAATACTTATTTATCATAGTTTGTAATATGTTTGTGTCGTTTATATCTAAGTGTGTACTACTAATCATTGTAATAATCACTTAATCCAGAAAATATTTTTTTAAAATTGAGAATATTATAGTCAAATAGAATTAAAAATTAAGTTTAAATTTCAATTTATATACTCACTTTGTTGCAGATGGTAACCAATAAAATATTTTCAAGCATAAAAATATTACATTAGGGTAATATTTTGAGAAGGAAGTAGAATGGGAACAGAAGTTTATGTAGGAAAAGAAATGATGCAAAATATCTGTAAAACAAAAGTTTGTTCTTGTACTTGTGAAATGTATGATGATGGGTAGAAAACTGCTATAGTATTTAAAAGATAACATAAAAGTGGTGTTTGGTTGGTCATAAAAAGCATAACTGATGCATAATATCTGAAATTACATACTGTATAATCATTTAAATTTAAGATAAAAATTTTAGATGTGAACTTAAAAATGTGCGTGGAGTACGTAGGTTTTCAGTGTTCTTTAGGTGGCGCATAAGTGAAAAGTGAAGACCATTAGTCCTCAAGAGAGTACCATCTCCATCCAATCCCCAAAACTTCCCTTCTCTCTCCACTGTGGTTTCTACCAATTCCTCTGGATGGTGTGGGGAAAAAAAAAGTATGAGAGGAAGCAAAGGCTTTGTTGACACATCAAAGAATCCTTTTGAAACACTAAATGTGAAATAAGGATCTCCATTTCCCAGAGGTATATCCACATTTCTAGAGGCCCCACAGGGTACATGCAAGCCCTAATTAACTGCAACACGTCTGTGGGTGATACTGATTATTTGTCAACATGAGGAGAAACTAAGGAAGTTCCAGTAACTTTCCCCAAGGCATCTTCCTAGCAATAGATATTCAAAACATTCACTGGCTCTGGAATGGAGGAAGCAGGTTAAATATTTTGCTCCTAAGGTCCACAGTTTCAGACCCCTAACCTTCCGAAGTTAGAAGTTGTTACAGGATATGTTTTGTTGTGTGCTAATCACTTCTCACCAGATACTGGAAGAGCCCTCCCATGGCCCTAATGTGTTCTGAACTCAAGAAATTCTATAAAAAGCTCAAGTTGAATAATCAGGGAAGAAAACCCAAAAGTTTCAATTATTAAAACTTAAGAAACTATTTGAAGATTGATTTAATGCTGGTTATGCAATCTCCCAAGGAACATTTCCATCAATATAATCTTACAAAATTCCTCTTGATTACAATCTGTAGGTTTGATTGGACAATGTTTCCTTCAACAGGACTGCCTAGCATTTTAGAACAATTTTCAGTCATCTAAACAGGAGCACTCAAAATTAGTCCTTCAGATACAGAGGTAATCTAAAGGAAGAAATAACAAAACAAAACAATAACAATAAACTCCCTTTTGGTAAACAGAACATTTTTAGTTAGATGGCTGCATCTTAAAGAGGTGGTCAGCTGGCTCCAGTATATTTTAGCAAGTATTGGTATTTATTATACAAAGTTAATCCAATGCTTAATACCGACCACTTACGTTTTAATTTGGAATTGTACACTGTCGCTGCTGTGTACATGACTAAAACAGTAATTAAGAGTCAGCAGGGCTCATGAACAATTAGATTAAAATGTTGCTGAGGTGTAATATATAAAGTAGTCCCCCTAATTAGAGATACCCCCATTGTGAATGAGCAGCCACATGAGTGATCACCTCAGGTATGAGAGAGGGATGAGAGGAAGGACGAGAAAGGTGCAAATTCATGGCCTCCTTAAGGCCAAATGCCTTTTACTGCACTGTTGGTAACATGCTGGTGATGACCTAGAGGCATGAATCTCTTACATGGAAAACGTCTCTTTTTCTATGCCCCTTTGCTAAGGGCAGACAGCTTTCTACAGCTACTTCGCCATGCCTTTAGGTGGGGAGTGGTTTTTCTGGCATTCCTAATTGGAATTCATAATATATTTTTCCATGGCAACATCGCATAAAGTATAGGTGTAATTAGTTTGTATTTTAATAGTAAACTTCAGCTTTGCAGAACGCTCGGATTTTTGTTACTCTAGCTGGATGAACTTTGCTTGGAGCTGAATGCATACTCCTTTCAAATGCGTAGTCAATGCTATTTTCTTTTAAATGTTAGCAATTTATGTATCAAGTTTTCTAAAATGCACAATTGTGAGTTTTTTTAAAAAGCACAATTTTGTCGGCTGTGGGATGGTTACTGTAATTCTTACAAGGACATATAACACAGTGATGCTCTCAGGAAGTCTACAGGTAAGCAGCACTGCCTACCTTATTGGAAAAGGTGATAGACAACTGTGCTTTGATTTGTCTGCCTTCTCTGTCCTATCCTGCCTTCAGGCTGTCAGCAATCACATCTTGATTTTTTCTGCAGGCCTCCTTTTACCATCCTTCGTCACCCTTCAAATCCAATCGGTAAGTTTGAAAATTATATTTAGAATGAGAATACATGGTCTGTGGCTTCATCTAACTGTCCCTCTGAGTAAGAAGGACATGTTGTAATACAAGGACTTTATAACATCTATTTTGGCTGTTCGGTGGCATTTTCTTACTGCGTGGAATATGGCATTTTGGACAAGAGAATCAAGTTATACTGAAGAGGAAAGGTGCTGCTTTTCATTACTTAAAGGGAATTATGAGTTAACTAGGCTTGCAATCGCTGTCTTGGGTACTATACTACCATTTATAGTATTTTTAATATAAAAATCATGTTTAAATTTCTAAATAACTGGCTCACCAGCTTCTAGAATACAGCCCATTCTTTTTCTTTTACTTTTATTTTACTTATTTTTTTATTATACTTTAAGTTCTAGGGTACATGTGCACAAAGTGCAGGTTTGTTATATATGTATACATGTGCCATGTTGGTGTGCTGCACCCATTAACTGGTCATTTACATTAGGTATATCTCCTAATGCTATCCCTTCCCCCTCCCCATTCTTATGTTGGGAACTTCCTTTACTCACACAGGTTTTATTTCTCTGCTGTTGCCTGGCAACAGAGATGTGGCAAGAGATGTCAGAGGTTAAGGAGCAGACTAAAGTCATTATGGAAAGCAAGCTCTTATCAGCATTTTCCATCTAACTTTGTAATCTTTGAAATAAAATAGTTTTCATTGTATTAAATGTCTGTAATTTTTTTCTTATCAAATGCCAAGTATTTAGAGACATTTTTTTCTTTCTGAATATAAGTCCACTACACATGGAGAATTCTAATTATGTGTATTGCTTTGAAATTTTGAAATGGGCTTCTCTATTACACTAGCATATTTTGAAGGTTAAAGTGAAAAACTGGCATTCTGAAGCCATGTACTATGCCAGAAGTAGTTGTGAACACATTTGAAAGCATTCCAAGAAGTATCAGAAACAAATATTGGCTCTAAATAATATCCTCACTTTGAACCATTAGTTAATGTTGAATTAAATTCTATTTTCAAATACATCGGCCTGCCTATTAGAAAATTATTCTTTAGAGAAAGGAACCCAAAATATTCTATAGGTTCTCTTGTCTCTATTTTGAAATGGGAAGGAATGTGACCAAGATTTAAGCATCATCTCTAGAGTTTATTTTTTTCAGCTATTCTGTACCAAATGCGAGGTTCCTAAGGATTTGTTGCTCATGGGTGATTAATTGCACTCAGCATGACACAGTTTAAGATTTCTCCAGTGGGGATAGCACAATAGGCTTTCATGGCATTTCATTTCTAGGCAATGGGATGGTTTCATGAGTCCTAGCCCAAATTTGAAACGTTTACAAATAACTGCTCTAAAGGTTAAGTGACCTGAGTTAGAATCGTATCCCACATTGCTTTAAAGTGGATCCAGAGTTATTTTTGGAGAAAGATTTTTATCCCTGCTGGTTGATCCTCCTTCATTTCATCTCTGAGAGAAACCACAGCGGCTATCCATTTAGGAATGTGTCCTTAAATTTCATCAGGGCAAAATAACTGCACCCTGCCTCCATTCCCAAATATGTTGGCAACACTGCACTCCAAGTTTCAGTCAGAGACTATAAGCCAAGACTCCGGGTTGGATAATTCTTATCAAAAGCCCAGTTGGGAAAAATATATCCATGAAAGTAATTGCCTGAAGGATATAAGGACTGCCTGTTCCTCACAATTTCCTGCATTTCACTCTCAGTAGGCTTGTGTACTTGGGATCATTGGCCCTTTCAGAACTGCTTGTCCTCACTTAGGTTTGTGTACTACGTAAATAACCATATATTGATGATGTCAGAGTCAGACGACAGTCTCACCAGTAGGCTCGGGAGTCTCCCACTCTACATCTGAAAAGGATGCTAAGTTACTGAGTTTTACATTACTGGTTAAGAAGATCCATGGAAGAAACTTGCCTTAGGTTTTAGTATTAGGAAAACTTGGGGTTTTATCTTACGGATATTTTGTATCTTTACATTCACGTTTTCCTCTTCACTTTCACTGCTAGGAATCTAAGAGCCAAATTCCCAACCCACCTTTGTCAACTGTAAAAGACATTAAAATATACATTTATCCTACTTATTTTTCCTTGGCTTTGATTTTGCTTCCCATATCTTCTTTGCATCCTGACATCATCAACTATTTATGCTACCGGAATAATTGGGATGCCTACCTAGAGTGCCTTTGTTTTAGAATAAAGTGGCATGTGAATTTAAACAACTAACAACAAACAAAACAGTCACATGGAAGAGAGAGAAGTTCATTTTCTTATTTGAACTTCTAAGTTTGTTTCTGTTTTTGTTGTTGTTTTGGTTTTGGTTTTGGTTTTTAGAGACAGGGTCTCACTCTATTGCCTAGGCTGCAGTGCAATGGTGTGATCATGGCTCACTGCAGCCTTGAACTCCTGGCTCAAGCAATTCTCCTGCCTCAGTATCCCAAGTAGCTGGGAATACAGTTGCACACCACCACACTCAGGTAATTTTTTAATCTGTTGTAAAGACAGGGTCTTGCTATGTTGCCCAGGCTCATCTCAAACTCCTGGCCTCAAGCAATCCTCCCACCTTGGCCTCTCAAAGTGCTGGGATTACAGGCATGAGCCACTGTATCTGTCAGCTCTTCTGACAGCTCTTCTTTGTGAAGCCAGGTGGAAAGAAGGACACCCATGCCCTCTCCCCACTTCTTGCTGCTGTGAGAGCCCTGGTATTTAGAGAGATGCTGAGAGCTGGGCATAAAAGGAATAAGGGGGAGCCAGGAGGGCACAGAAGAGGGAAATAAAGGATGTCTCACTCTTCGGCAGCAAGGAAGAAAGTAACTTTCTACGGTCACGTCTAAGGAAAGTCAAGAAAGTTATAGTCAGGAACTTCTTGCATTAAATGCAAGGGTGACATTTAAAATCCTGACACATCCAATTTGTATAACATAAGAATGTCATCTCCAGAATGCATATTTATGAAGCAGTTTTCTTCATATAACTACAATACTACTGCATCACCACTTGGCCCACACACATATGCAATTCAAAGTCATCCCAAACCTGTTACTATATTTTCTACCCACACAAGTAAGAGAATAGCTTCATTAGAAAATAAAACACATGAGGAATTTTTAAAAATTGCCTTGGCTAAGTAAAATGGTAATATTGCCAATCAAAAGCAATCATACACCTCCAATAAATAGGACTTGAATAAGTTAGTAGCTATACAGAGGAAATGTCACTATAAATATGGACTCTTAGAAGCCACTATGGCTAGAGATAGGGTATGGATACCCCTAGGTAGCTGACATTTACTCATCAGTGAGGAAGAGGTTTTATGTTAGAATGTTTGGAAGTCTAGGTACACACATGAGTTCATTGGGTTGGTTCGAAGACTAGAAGGCACCTCAGCACTTCCGCAGACACCATTTCATATGTTCCTTTCCTACATCTATACCCATCAGGACCCTCGTCCCATGTAGAAAACAAACCTCTAGAGATTTTTTATTATAAATATTATTATAGTCACATTATGCTTACACACAAATAAGAAAAAATTAGCTACTTATGTTTTTTAAAAGTCAAGACTAGGTTAGAGAGCTCAGGTGAAGAATTACCTAATTTCAATCAGCAGTTGTGAATTCAGGTACTTTAAAAAATTTACCTAATACATACACATTTTTTTTTTTTTTTTTGAGATGGAATCTGGCTCTGTTGCCCAGGCTAGAGCGCAATGGCGCGATCTCGGCTCACTGCAACCTCCGTGTCCTGGGTTCAAGCGATTCTCCTGCGTCAGCCTCCTGAGCAGCATGGACTACAGACGCGTGCCACCTTTTAATAACATTAATATTTTCATGTTAAGATTATCTCTTAGCAGTGTGTCCTTCACAACTAATACAAAGTCAAAATTCCATCTCTATTCTGTTTCTCTAATTATATGATTTACTTTAATTCTCTAGTGATTACACTACAGATGTACCATGGATATGAACTTTATATTAGAGTCAGAGTTTTTTCTTGTTTAGAAATAGGGTCTTGCTACATTGCCCAGACTGGCCTTGAACTCCTGGACTCAAATGATCCTCCAACCTCAGCCTCTAGAGTAAATGAGACTATCAGCACATGCTATCTGAGCCTGGCTAGAATCAGTTTTATTTTTTTCTATTTTTTTTCAACCTTATTAGACTTACCTCAACCTGATTTTATTATTTAATTTATTTATTATTTTTCTATTTTAGTAGAATCAGTTTTTAAAAAATGTAATCTTCCTAATTTGATTCCCTCTGTCATCTCAGAGTCCATATATCCAGAACTTAGAATGTTTCCCCTCCTCATCCTAAACACTGTGGTTCAGGCTGCACTCCTGCTTTCCTTCTTGGAGTCTGAAATTTTGATACATACCAGTCAGAGGCTCTGCCTACGTGACCTGCTCCCAGTGAAAGTCCTGGGCCCTGAGTCTCTAATGAGCTTCCCAACATATCACGTGTTATCAGTTTGTTGCTGGAGAATTAAGCATATCCCTTATGACTATTCTGGGAGAGGACCTTGGCAGCTTGTGCCTGGTTTCCCCAAGACTTTGCCCGTGTGCACCTATTCCCTTAGCTTTGCATCATTTCCCTGTAATAGAACTTGGCTGTGAGTATGACCCTATGCTGAGTCCTATAAGAGCTCTCTAAGCCAATCAGCAAACCTGGGATCCTGACACAGCTCGACAGCTATTACATCATTTCTAGCCTCTTCTGCCTAACTTGAGGAGCCCTTCATCACTGCCTGTACCATCACTTCTGTAAGCTTTTACCGCTGGATATGAGCATGTCCCACTACTAGGGTTACATCATGGTTTATGAAGTAAGGAATGGCAGTTCTTGGGAGGGTGGTTCTCAGCCATGAAAACTGGTTTCTTCTGTTCTTAGTTCTCTGTTTGTTCTGTCACTTGCTGTTTAACTGTGAGTAATTCGCAATCTTTCTCGGTCTTAATAGCCTTACCTATAAAATATCCTCAATATCTGATATAGCGTGGATGTGTGCGCCCTCCAGATCTCAGGTTGAAATGTGATCACCAGTGTTGGAGGTGGGGCCTAGTGGGAGGTGTTTGGGTCATGAGGGTGGATCCCTCATGAATGGCTTGGTACTGTCCTCATGGTAATGAGTTCTCCCCCCATTTGTTACCATGAGATCTGATTGTTAAAAAGAGCTGGTACTTCCTTTCTTTTTCTCTTGCTCCTTCTCTTGCCATGTGACACCCTCCACCCTCTTCGACTTCCTCCATCATTGTAAGCTTCCTGAGGCCTCACCAGAAGAAAATACATCTAGTCGGCCCGGCGCTGTGGCTCGTGCATATAATCCCAGCACTTTGCGAGGCGGAGGTGGGTAGATGACCTGAGGTCAGGAGTTTGAGACCAGCCTGGCCAACATGGTGAAACCCTGTCTCTACTAAAAATATAAAAACTAGCTGGGCGTGGTGGTGGGTACCTGTAATTCCAGCTACGTGGGAGGCTGAGCCAGGAGAATTGCTTGAACCTAGGAGACAGAGGTTGCAGTGAGCTGACACGGTACCACTGCACTCCAGCCTCGGTGACAGAGTGAGACTCCATCTCAAAAAAAAAAAAGCATCTAATACAGCCTGCAGAGCTGTGAGTCAAATAAGCCTCTCTTCTTTATAAATTATCCAGCCTCCGGTATTCCTTTATTGCAGCACAAAACAAACTAAACAATATCTTTACACTTAAGTTCTGAATAAAACTACAAATATGAATAACATCCATATGTATAATTTTGATTTTCAGTAATTTCTTACCAGCTTGCTACTAAAAGGCATATTCTATCAAAGTTTATTGTAAAGTCAAACAGCTCTGTTAAGGGAGGCTCGTCTTACCTGTAACTTCCATTATAGAAAGTAATTTTTCTATAGTTTTGTAAAAGTTTCTAGAATTATTGAAAAATTAGACATTTAAAGGAAAATTAGACACTTAAAGAAAATATAATATGCTACAAAATAGGAATAATACTCAAAATATCTTACCACAAGTTACTTTTCCCAAAGAATAGGATTGTTTTTGAAAGCTAATGTCAGAAAAAATAAATAAATAAAAGATATCAGCCACTTAGTAGTTGGCAGGAAAGGAGTTGGGTTCCTGTCCAGACATTGACCCTCGTCCCTCAGGATGAGGCAGGTGACGCGGATAAGAAACATTCCCTTCTGAAACATTAAGAACCCCCTTAGCTAAATACATATCAGGATCAAAAGACTTCAGCAAAAGAGCCTAATGAAATACCTCTCTGAGTTTACTACTGCTTATGTTTACAAACCTTGCTAATTAGGCACTTCTAATACCACTTATTGTTGAAATACATTTTCCCAAGGATCAAGAGAGGACAGACAAACCCACTGAGGGACCCACATGTAAGACTCTGAAGCCTTAAACAGTTCCTGAGCTGGCCTTTTGGGCACCCCATGCCTCTGAGGTTTAGGTAATATCCATGTTTCAATGAAGTTGGGTGGCCATTTGTTTTTACAATTACTTACAAAATAAACTTAAATTATATTTCACTATACTTCCGTGTAATTGTTGGCACAAAGGGAAGTGAATTACAACTTGTGGATTGCAAAGCCTAAGCATAAGTACACAGCATTCTTGTCTTTGGAGAGCATTCAAACTTTTAACCACCTCCTAAATTGAAGTAGCCATCACAACTGAAAGCTGTTTCCAAACTCCCCAAGTGAGTGTCCCCAGAGCAAAGCCTTTCTGAGGAATTGGTCAGGCTGGCATGTACTAAGTAAGAAGGACAAAGGGAAAGGTGAGATACACTGTAGCTAGACTTCATCCATTTTCATTTCTGGATTTTTCTACTAAAAACCGAAAAGCAGAGCTTTCAAATCAGAGAAAGACTAGAGAACAATTAGCATAGCAAAGCCATGAATAACAAACATTTTAAGAGGCTTCACGCACTAAAGAAGAATTCCACATTTCCCTCGTTGAATTCACATGTGGATTTTGTTTAAATATGTATCCAATGCAGAGTTATAATCACTAACAATGGCCACTTCTCACAAGCATACATTAATGTTAGCAATCCAAAAATTTTACCTCCAAATCCTAGGAGAGACTTTGAGCACAGATAGAGACAGATGAAAGATGGCATGCTGCAGTGCAGCAATTTCAAAGTTACTGTAGCATTGACTCTCCGGCTTCTATTCCTCCAGGAATATCCTCCGTGAAACACAGAAAGATCCCGGAAAGGTAAAAGCAATTGCTTTCTATCACATCCAGATTCTGTCCTTAAATTCAACACTCCAAAAATCAAGCTGGGGCAGGAAGCAATAACTGCACAGTATTTTATGGTGTCCTTCAGATTCTTCTTCTAATATTTTCCCTGGGTTCCCAGTGTAGCTTCTCCGCATGACTGTGCAGCACTCTCCAAAATGCTGTGGAAGTAGATCCCAGCAGCAGAGAAACAGAAAACCTAAAGTGTCATGGGGCCACCTATGACCACTAGCTTCTGAGCATCATCATTCGGCTTGATATTGAATTTTCAGTTTAGTTATGTATATATTATTATCCTTATCTTTCACAATTGTCATATTAATACACGCTTCAAACATCTACAGATAGGGCTACTGAGATCAACAGAATAATTATACTGTTTTTTCCTTTTAATTTTGCTAAGGACCGCATTAAAATTCTTCCCTTCTACTTTCTTTCCCCATCTTTCCTTCAAAGGAGTCTGAGCTCAGTTAACTTGCTTTATTCTCTGAAGTTCAACAATACTAGTAGGACTACACTGGCCACACCAATAAGCAGTACTCTCTACTAAGCAAACAGGGTCAATTCCAACCAAGCCAGTCCACTGATAGGAGGCTCCAGGGTTGCGGGAGCAGGGGTGGGGTGGGCAGGGCCCAGAGAGAGCAAAAAACAACATGTTTTGGTTGTCTATTATGCTGTATGCCAGCACTTACAGTTCCATTTGTAAACATTAATTTAATCCTAAGTCAACTCAGTGAGCATCGTATTATCCACATCCCCATTTTTACAGATACAAAAATGATCTCGAAATGATCAAGAAATTTGCCCCACATCTCCTATGAACCAATAAGAAGATGACAATCTTATAGAAAAATGATCAAAGGATAAGAATAGACATTTCATGGCAGGGAAAGCACATCATGCCCGTAAGCATGAGAAGTGGTGGTCAGCACCATCAGCAGTCAGAGCAATGTAAATTAAACCCCAGTGAGGGATGACATCATGCAATAAAGAGCCTCTATTTTATACCCATTCACTTAGCAAAACATGAAAAAGTCTCACAATTCCAGGTGCTGGAAGGAATGTGAATCCACATTCTAATGAGAGTGAAAAAGTGGGCAACCGCTTTGGAAAACAATTTGGTACTGTCTCCCGATGTTGAACATTCATGCACCCTACAAGCCAGCAATTCTATTCCCACCCAAGAGAAACTCTGGCACATGTGCATAGGAGTTACAGTTACCTTCAACGGTGCTGAAACAGCTCCCTCCGCAACAGCAAAATCATGAAGACACCCACATACCCATCAAGAAGACATTGTAAAAATACACTACAGTACATTTTACACACTGGAATATTAAACAATAGAACAAAACAAATGTTACTACAGCATATCACAATGTAGATGAAACTTCACAATAAAAAATCTCAAAGGATTATATACAAGATGTCCTTTTTAAAAACTTAAAAACAGTTAAAATTTAAAATTTTCTTTTCCGAGTGTAGTAAGATTGCATGAACAGGAAAGTAAAGACATAACAAACATGACATTCAGGATGCTATCTCTGTTAGGTGGAGAGAGAGGATAAGACAAGGAAACTGCCAAATGGCGAGATGAAGGTGAGATGAAGGTTATCATCGAAATCCTAATGGTTGTTTTGGCGGGTGGTTCATAGGTGCTTCTTATTTAAGATGTCTAATTAATAAGTAAAGAGGAAACACCGATGAGTACGTATCATTAACCATAGATTATTAGTAATCTAGTTTTGTACCTCTGAGGTCCTACAAACACCCAAAGGACCAAGATAAAAACAACAAATAAACATAAATTAGGCCCAAGTCATCCCGTGATGCTTCAGGAGCTCAAATTCAGGCCTGCCAGGCTCCAAAGCCCAAGCTCTTCCTTTCTGAACTAGAGATCCAAAGCCAGTACAAGTTACTCCCATTCACTCATGATGATGAGTGACCTTGTCTATGGGTCATAGCCAGAGCTGATCAACTTATTTTTTCCAGAAGTGTAGAAAGACAAGAAAGATGTTACCAGTCTGACCGAGACTTCTGGGCAACAGAAAGTCTGAGCTAAGGCTAGAATCCTGGACCTACCACATACTGTAACCAATGACTCTAGAGGAGCATGTTTCACTGTCTTAGCCTCTATTACCTTACGATGTGAGGATTAGAGATGACGATGAAGATGATGATCATGAAGACTCACACTTTCGGTTGCTAATAAGCCAGAGTTTTAAAATATTCAACATTTTAAAATATGACCCTCAGTGCAACCTATAAGGCATTAATTACTATTAGTCCCAATTTGAGTGTAAGATGATTGAGAGAAAAAGAGCTTAAGAAATTTCCACAAGGTCATACAATTATGATGAAAGACGGCTGGCTCTCTGCTGGCTCCATTGCCCATGCTCTAAACCTCTAAGATAAGTACACACATATGTATAGAAACAGACACTCATTTATGGATAAATACATATGAATACATATACTTTCACATATAGATACACAAAAATGGGTTAGATACCCTCACACCCACCTATGTATAGACACATGTATAGATACACTTATACATACAGATACACACTCAAACACATAAACACACCCCCATACAAACATATATAGACAAACATGTATAGATACATACTCATACACACATGTATAGGTACACATGCATAGACACATACGTGTGCACATGTGTATACACAGATACATGTACATACATGTGTATAGACACATGTACATACATGTGTATAGACACATGTATAGATGCACTCACACAAACAGATACAAACTCATATTCACATATAGGCACACATGTATGTATACATATTCACATGCAAATATGTACAGCTATATATACATATATAGATATGTATATGTATATATGCACGCACACACATATATAATAATATATCCATTAGTATCAACACATATTCATACACATATATATAGATACATGCTCATGCAGACATATGTATAGACACACATATGCATAAATGCCCACACTTATGCATGTATATGCACAAAGACACACAAAATGCTGCCTAGGTTTTCCGGCATTGCTCAAGAGATTCATGAACTGTTGTTAAAACTTCCTGCTTCGTCTCCCTCCAGCACATATCACATAGAGTAGTCCATGCAAGAAGCAACTCGCCTAAAAATAAATGTAAACCCCTTGCAGAACCTGGTCTCGTAACGTACATTCTGGGGCTGCTACTCATACCAGAATTTGTGTTTGCAGCATATCCTTCTTAGCATGGCCTGTCCCCCCACATCAGTGGCCAGAGCAGCCTCTTATTGTACCTTGGTTTCTGCCTCTCTGGAGAGTAAGTGACTCTCTGAGGCTCTGTGACTGGCCACACAACGTGAATTTGGAGGAAGCTGAACAGCCAATACTTGAAATCAGATTTTTCTAAGTTTCAAAACATCCATCAAGTCTTTGTGTTGTGACACAACCAAATGAAGAAAAATGTAGCATTATTTACATAAACATGTAGTGGATGAAGTCTAAAATGTAGCCAGTGTTTAATGAATGATAGCAATATAATTAAGAAAAATAATAAGAGTATTATTATTACTTTTGGAGAATCTTGTTTTGCTAAATTTAGCTTTCCATCTTATTTTTGAGCTTTTTAGTTTGCAGTGTTTACCCTTATAGTGTCTAATATAAGGTACCCCAGTGAGTTTAATTTCAGTTACAAAAACAGTCTCTTAAACTAAATTTTAAGACCCTAGGGACTCTAGAGAATAACGTGAAGGTAAATAGGTTATCATTTTCAATATTTCTGTTGATGTAAGTAAGTAGGATGGGAAAGAGTTAGAAATAAAATAAATACAAAACAAACAAACTCAAACCTCTCTAAACCCTTAATATCCCAACATGTAAGAACCAAATACAGTTACTCCAAGGGGAAAAGGTGAACGTAAGCCTTCTCCAACAGCTACACCCACTCCACAGTTTAGTTCTGCCTTATTCCATCAAACATAGTTTAGTTACACAGAAATGTAACTTTTTAATGATTAAGGCCAGGCATGGTGGTTCACACTTGTAATCCCAACACTTTAGGAGGCTGAGGTGGGTGGATTGCTTGAGCCCAGGAATTCAAGACCAACATGGGCAACGTAGCGAGACTCTATCTCTACAAAAAGATGAAAAAATTAGCTCAGTGTGGTGGCATGCACTGTAGTCCCAGTTACTTGGGAGGCTGAGGCAGGAGGATGGCTTGAGCCCAGGAGTTTGAGGCTGCAGTGAGCTACGACTGTACCACTGAACTCCAGCCTGGGTATCAGAGGGAGACGCTGTCTTAAAAACAAACAAACAAACAAAAATTAAGATGTTGTGGTTTCACACAAAAGGATGAAAAGGAACATAAATAAAGGTTTGGGATGTTCCGTTTTACATCGAACTAGAAACATTTGTTTTGTGGTATCTTAGTAGAAAGCCCCAGTAGATTTAGAATTCAAAGACCACAGAGGCTTTTTCTCACACTGAATCCCAAGGCAGTGGGGCTCCATGGTCACTGCGTGTAGCTGGTACATCTTGGGAAACGCAGTGAGGAGGCTGTAATGTGACACCGGACTAGAAAGCTGCCCAAAACAGGAGAGGAGAAGCCAACAGAGCAGCTGGGCCTGCTTCACACAATCCTCATCTTATAAAGAGGAGAAAACAGGTAAAGGAAAGAAGATGGGGTGGGCGGCAGGCGGGGGGAAGTAAGAACTTGGCAGCTGCCTCAAGGCTGCTTAGAGATCTGTGATTTAAATATATATCTCCACAGAGAATTGAACCACATCTGGAGCCTACAATTTAATTTCTCCCAACGTTAAACAGATGTTTACTTTTTAAACGCTAAACAGTATATGTTTAAGGATATTCTAAAACTAATGTTTTCTAAATATTACAAATGAAACTTGGTATTTTTTACAAGGTCCATGATGATTTTAACACAGAGAACACGAGTGCTAGAAAGGACTCATGCAATGAGCTACTCTAGCCCCCACTTTGGAAAGGAAGAAACTGAGTCCCAGATGGCTAAGTGACTTATCGATCCTACACAAATTGTTTATGACTGAGCTAGAAGTAGAATCTAAGTGGTCATTTTCACTGTAAATATTTTAACCTCTCATAAAAATTTAAATAGCCCATGAAATGACAGGGGCTGTCATATAGTGTCAGTGCAAAGTTACGATGCTGGAGTGTCAGCAGAGGCAGTGAGGAATGCCGGGAGTGGGGGCAGCCACTTCCAGGAGCCACGGCAGACATCACATCACAGCAGGTGCTGGGGAACCAGCTACCATAGGGTAACTGAAGGGACCCTGTGGATGAAGCGGGCCTCATCATTGTGGGGGAAAAGTTGGCAAAGCTAGGTAGGAGAACCTTGGAAAGATTCTGAAATTTCTGAGATGCAGGGGAAGAGATGAGTCAGGAAAATAATATGCTGTGACTATTTTTACTACACTATTTTAACTGTCAGGTAGGGTGGTTGAGACAGTCAGACAATTGTCATAGGACACAGTAACTGCCCCTACCGCCTGCCAGATACTAGGCAAGGTACTCAACAGATGGTAGTTTTCAAAACTTCACAATGGCCTCGTGAAATAGGCATTCCGCTACTCACTGCATAAAGGAAGTCTGGAGAAGTTCAGTGACCCCATGGCTGACTCCTACTTTTAATCCATGTCTACCTGATTCAAGAGCTCTTCCCTGTCCAGAAAGCCCACAGCCCCAGTCATGACCCTTTAGCCGGAACCACAGTCTCTACAAGTCATTAAGAGTAGCACAATTCAAAATCAACAGGCTTTGATTGTTTTCCTTCCTTTTTGTTTTCAGAACATCATCTGGATTCAACTGACCACAAGGGGAAAAGTTTACTTCCAGAAAATTATGCCAGGAGCAACTTCTTATTTCCTCATTTCTAGCATGTACTTTTCTGCAAATACGTCAACATGTCTGAAATCAGGATGTGAAAATGATTCATACATTTAATGAAATAGTCTTTTTTCCCTTAAATGCTGTTATTAAATTGATGGGGTAATCATACAGCATCTTAAAATTGAAGAGCTATATTATTTTTTTTTTCAGATGATAAATGCCTTCAAAACTTTCAAGTTAACCATTTTAAGGGTCTAGAAAATAATTCTTTTTTATTTTCTTTTTTTTTTTGAGATGGAGTTTCACTCTTGTTGCCCAGGCTGGAGTACAATGGTGTGATCTCGGCTCACCACAACCTCCGCCTCCCAGGTTCAAGTGATTCTCCTGCCTCAGCCTCCCAAGTAGCTGGGATTACAGGCATGCACCAGCACACCAAGCTAATTTTTTATTTTTGGTAGAGACAGGGTTTCTCCATGTTGGTCAGGCTGGTCTCAAACTCTCAACCTCAGGTGATCCACCCGCCTTGGCCTCCCAAAGTGCTGGGATTACAGGCGTGAGCCACCGCGCCTGGCCTAGAAAATAATTCTTAAATGCTTCTCCAACATGTTTCTGACCTGGGCTCCATCTTTGATGTATCGGTTCTCCACCCATAATGCCACTGGAAATAAGAGCACAGCCGAGACAGCCAATAGCTGGGTCCTTTACTTCTCAGATTAAATCCCTAAGGATCAGCTAGGGTCTATGCCACAGATCCAACATTCCTTGCATGGATTTGCTACAGTAGAACATAACCCATTTGAAGCAAGTGTAATCTGAAAACATTCAATATGTGGTGAAAGTCATATTTTGTTGTTTTCATGGTTTCAGTTTAACATTAGCAGATCATCTAGTTTTTATTAATGAGACAGTAAACTTTAACATAAATGGATGGGTCATTTCATAGTTTTATAAAGGTACTTAAATTTTCCCAACCTTTTCCTCATCTGTAATGTGAAATTAGTAGTACCTACAGTATATAGGTGCTCTAAAGTTTGTTACCCATTGAAAAAATTGTCCCCAAATTCTTTGTAGAATAAAATGAGGTATGAAGAAAAGAATAAACAAAAAGATAAAAGGATTGTGCCGCGTAATAGATGTTCAATAAATGTTGGTTACCTTCTCTGAGTAAAATTGATGCTTCTTTTTATTGCAAAGGGAAGGATTTTACCACTGTCATCAACAAATACATGAAAATAACTTAACAACCATCAATGGTGAGACATCCCAAAGTATCAAATTATTTCATCTGATTCAAAGTGAAAATCTGCATTAAATTAAAACCAAAGGCATACAGCTTCAAAGAGAAGACTGTCTTGAATAAAAAAAATGAATATACAGCATGAGACGATGACTCAGAAAATTGGATTGCAGGACTGTGTGACTCTTACTGTCTCAGTCAATGGTTGCCTTGTGTAGAGGAGGTACAGTTTCCCAAAAATTAACATAATGATCTTTTTAATCCCTTCAGGAATTGTCTCATACTTTTCAAGAAAGAAGACTCAGAAACTGAAATTTAAAAGAAAAAGGAAAATAAACATGCCTAGGTTCTGTAGTTAAATTTCAGCTTTTGCTCTCTTTCAGTTCTTCCAATTTTGCTGATTGGAGTCTGTGTTTCTAAGCTACAAGAAGTGGATGTTGAGTTTTAACTGTGCTAAAACAATTGTCAATGTGTAATCGTGTCTCTACTTGTTACTGCTACTCGAATAAGACATAAGGATCTTAAGATCTTAAATATTTATTTTGTTGTTGTTGTTGTTGTTGTTTGTTTTTGAGTGACCCATGCAGGAGTGCCATAGTGCAATCTGGGCTCACTAGAAACTCTGACTCCCGGGTTCAAGCAATTCTCCTGTCCCAGACTCCGGAGTAGCTGAGACTACAGGCATGCACCATCATGCCTGGCTAATTTTTGTATTTTTAGTAGAGACGGGGTTTTGCCATGTTGGCCACGCTGGCCAACAAGGAATTTAAAACAAGCAACGCAAGTCCAGATCTATTTAAAAGATTCTATTGAATACTGCTCTTTTGAACATGTTAACCAAGAGATTTCCTCAAAGAGAACCTAAAAATTCTATTATGCTTATTTTTCGCCATTAGGTCCCCAGATCTATCTCCCACCTTTCTTTGCTGGGCACTGTGCTAGGGAGTTAGGAGGATGGTCCACTTCATGAACTGCATCACTCAGGCTCTCTGACCCTCTGGTGTGGGTTGGCTTTGGCCAATGGGAGACACTCTGAAGATTAAAGAACCAGGCTGACAAGCTGGGGTATTTCCCCCAGGCTTCCTCACTGCTTGGGTGTCATGTTTCTGCCAGTGGCCTCATCCCTCTGCAAGGGCAGCTCTTGTTAAATGGCTTTCTAGGAAGTCAGCTCTTAGTGGGCTCAGATAAGACTATTACCTCCCCTTACCATTTCAGCCCTAGGGGCAGTAACAATTTCCCACCATTGCTAGTCCCTGGGGCTCAACACCAATGTCAGTTTCTTTTTTCATACCCCTCTATAAAATTCCCTGCATTCCATTCTCCAAAACTCACAGCTAAATGTGCCCCCTGCTTCCTATGATGTGATGGTCCTAATTGATACATCTAGAAATTAAGCCAATAGATAGTAAAATTTGTTCCTTACTTCAATAATTCAGTTACACCAAAATTCTATATTTTGGCATATGCCAGACTTTTTAAAAGGGCATTTATTTGACCAAGCCACACTAGACAGTAGACAAGAGAAACTGAAAGATTCAAGAGGCAGATGTTATTAGTAAATAGTTTAAATGATTTCTTTTAAAGCAATGTATTACACTGTGATTTTCTTTTTCTTTTCTTTTCTTTTTTGTTTTTTGAAATAGGGTCTTGCTCTGTCATGCAGGCTGGAGTGTAGTGGCATAATCATGGCTCACTGCAGCCTTGACTTTCTGGGCTCAAGTGATCCTCCTACCTCAGCCTCCTGAGTAGCTGGGACCACAGGTGTGTACCACCATACCTGACTAATTTTTTAATTTTCTGTAGAGATGAGATCCCACTATGTTGCCCAGGCTGGTCTCAAACTCCTGGGTTCAAGTGATCCTCCTGCCCCAGCCTCCTGAATTGCTGGGACTACAGGCATGAGCTACAGTGCCAAACTTATATTGTGATTTTCTGTGTGTGGTATTATTTAAGATAAATAGGAGTTCATGTATCGTAATTTAAGTTATTTCCAAAGATAACTATTTGGCAGCTTGATTATTCAGTTTGCTCTATGAAGCCTGACAACATAACACATTTACAGGCAGGTGTTGGAAAAACAGGATCAGTATTTGAGCCCTAAGGGTCCCAGGTAATTATAATCATCAGTTTTTAATCTGTTCAGAAGCCTCACAATTCTTTCACCCTGTACCTGTGCATGAATAAGCAGTAAGACCCTAACATATTAAAAGATCCTGAGTAATTATGAATAAATTACATATTTTAGTTTGCAATGTTTATAAAATTTACTAAAATAAGTGCAAATGTATATCTTGGGCATGGAAATTAACTCATATAAGTTACTATATCTGCCAAAAATCAATTTGTAAGGAGAAAAATCTTAGGCAGCTTTGTGGAAATAGGAATATTCAGGAAGAAGCAGGGAAAGGCAGAAGTTAATCTGATCGTGGGCGTTAGACAGCAGTCCCCTCTTAACTTTTAGCTTTTGTTAAAAGTTTAGCTTTTGCATGTTCAGTTACCCATGGTCAACTGTGCTCTGAAAATATTTTGAGAGACAGAGACCATGTTCACATAACTCTTATTAGAATTTATTGTTATAGTTGTTCTGATTATTAGTTACTATTAATCTCTTACTGTGCCTAATTCATAAACTAAACTTTATCATAGGTGTGTATATATAGTAAACAAACAAACAAACAAACAAAAAAAAACAGTATATACAGGGTTCAGTACTATCTGAAGTTTCAGGCATCCACTAGGGGTCTTGGAATGCATCCCCCAAGGATAACGGGGGACTTCTGTATTTGGAAGACTATCCCAGGGAAGGCACACTGGTAGCATAGACCACAAATAGCCATAAAATTCCTTCTTGCCCTTCATGCTTCTGTTACTTACATGACATTCACAGTAATTTCCAAATAGTGTCAAGACAACCAACAAAGTGTTAAAAGAATAAGAGAATTTTAATTCCAGAGAGGAGCTAGAGTTTGTTTGATTCATCTATTATACGGCTCTAATTTAATGAAATGAAATAATTTGGTATGACATGAAAATGAGAACTAAGATGATAAAAACAGATACAATTATGACAATAATGTTTCTCATATTATGAATGTAAACCTTTTAGAAATAACTGCTTAAATCCCTTAAGATAATACGTAACCTCAACTTAGACAAGAGTAAAATGCAGTTCATGCAAAAGAACGCTAACATGGCACACTTTAAAACAATATTCAGCATCGCATACAATGAAGGCAGCACACATTTAAATAAATACAAGGTACTATCTCATACCTACTGAGCTAGGAAACACAAATTAAAATAATAAATCTCATGTTGGCAGGAGTTGCAAGGAGTCATATAAATTCCTGTAAATGAGTGCGATAAACTTGGAAAACAACCATGCAATAGTCAGTAAGAGCCAGAATATTTTTTTTTTTTTTTTTTTTTTTTTGAGACGGAGTCTTGCTCTGTGCCCCAGGCTGGAGTGCAGTGGCGCGATCTCAGCTCACTGCAAGCTCCGCCCCCCCGGGTTCACGCCATTCTCCTGCCTCAGCCTCCCAAGTAGCTGGGACTACAGGCGCCCACCACCTCGCCCGGCTAATTTTCTTGTATTTTTAGTAGAGACGGGGTTTCACCGTGTTAGCCAGGATGGTCTCGATCTCCTGACCTCGTGATCTGCCCGTCTCGGCCTCCCAAAGTGCCGGGATTACAGGCTTGAGCCACCGCGCCCGGCCAGAGCCAGAATATTGATTCCAGCCTGGGACTTGGGAATTCCAATTTCAGAACCAGTATCCTGAAGACAAAACTCAAAACAACAAAATTATATGAACAGGAATTTTTTAAACATGCCTTTAATAGTGTGGAAATGGCCTTTTCCTAGTTATAAATGACCTAAAACTGGTATATTATTATGACACTAAAACAATGTTTTAATACACAAACTACATATATTTAAATATATATTAAACACTTAGTATATATTTAAAATATTTTAAATGTCATATATACACATACATTTTGAGAGGAAAAGTAGAAGGAAACAGTATATCCATCCATTCATTTATTCAACAAAGTATTAGTCCCATGTTCATTTTTCAAATGAGAAAAATACGACGTGAGAGGTGAAGTACATTGCCCAAGGTCACAAAGGCTTTAGTGGTGAGCAAACACCAGGAGTCCATTACCTGGACTGTGCCTCCAAGAACTAAAGGTTATCTCTCCACTGTAATTAAAGCAAGTTTCCTGTTTCTCTAGGTTTTATGATGAGTTGAAAAAAGTATGTAGCTAAGTAAAATCTTCAGACTTGCAAAGTGAAATCCATTAATAAATATGATGTTTCTATTTTTGAAGACAATAAAGAGCAGGGCCAGTTTTTACACATGTATTTCCAGGCACATTTATTTATGACTTATCAGTTCAATTAAAAAAATGATTACTCTGTAGACGAGAAAGTGTATTTAATTTGAAAGTGTATTTCAATACTTGTACTACATTGCACTTAGAGGGATGTAGGTACACTATGTTCACACAAATAATTAAATGAGTAGGCAGATGATACTAGGGATTTATTACAGCTAAAGACATAAAAAGAGTTTACCATAATTTCCTCTTTCCATCAAGAAGAATTCAAAGCTAATTTTATGGTGTCAACTCATTACACAGTGTATTCTTATAAATGCTAATGATGACAGGAAACCATGAAAATATTCAGCAAACCGTATCAGACTTCTTTCTCTGTCAAAGCTCCCCAGTTAACACTCCCGACCATCCCTCCCTAAAAAATTACTAAACTACTTGAATCTCTTATAAAAGATTATTCAGGATGGTATTTGGTTTACAATAATATGCAGTTATTGATCTCTTAACTCAAGGTGATTATGACTTCACAATGGAAAATACAGCAATAAAGCAAGTCATTTAATGTATCTTTTTTGATCGTGTGGCTATAAAACATATGAAGATACGGTGCTCCATTAGGCACACTTCATTGTGTTTGGATGAGTCTTTATCTCTGTGTAGTCTTATCCAAATCTGTTATAAAAAGAAAATGTTTGAAAAGAATAGAAGCCTTTCCATAGTTTATATAGACCTCAGTCTTCCCATACCTGTGCTTTAATTATCAATTTTCTAAATTCTAAATTTTGCCAATTTTTTTCCAACATTTTGTAAAAGAAAAAGTTATGCCAGTCCTCATAATTTTATACACACTTTTTGGGGGCCTGCTGCTGTATTAAATGAGGACTCTTGGCAGGAGAGTCACTCTCTGATGCTTCAAGGACATTAATCAGATTCGCAGCTGGTGGCACAGTGATCTAGACAAACACACAGAGATCCTTTGATTATTTCAACTTCTTCTTGCTAGAACTTTTTCCTTCAATCACTGTTCAGTGGAGTAAAATTGTGTTTTGTCCTTTCTGGGATATATAGTAACTTAAATTAAAAGGAGCAATTTCCACATTTGAATTGGAATTAAAATTAAAATTGGAATTGGAATTAAAGGGAGAACCATCCATTTATTTTCCACTGAGGGCGAAGGAGGAAGGAAAAAATGGGAGAAAGAAGAAGGACTATACACACTGCTCCATACTTTTGAAGCTGCCTCTGATCCTGTTCCTCTCTTTCCCCATCCCCTTCGCCTTGGGCTTTTGAAGCTTGGCCGGGACAGGGACCTCTGAGCTGCCTATACCAGAGTTTCCCAAGGAGAGCAGTTCTGTTTAAGGTCCCAGTGCCCCTCTGACTCTGCAGAGTAATCAATAGCTCAGATAGTACCAAGGGTCTGTTCCTTTCCTCCTTTAAAATCCAAGCTTGGGCCACTGTATGTGTATTAGAATGACTAAAGAGAAAGTTTGGACAATACCAAGCAGTGGCAAGGATGCAGAGCACCTGGGACTGTCATACACTGCTGTCGAGGACGCAAAATGGTACAGCTACTCTGCAAATTTGGCAGTTTCTTGCAAGGTTCTCACCATAAGACTCAGCAATCCTATACTCGTGGGCATTTACCCTAGAGAAGTGAACGCTATGTTCAAACACACACACACACACACACACACACACACACACACACACGCTGCACATGAATGTTTATAGCAGGTCTATTAATAATTGCCAAAACTTGGAAACAATCTAAATGTCTTTCACTGAGAAATGGGTAAATACACTTCAATATATGAGTATAATGAAACAATACTCAGCAATAAAAAGAAACATAATTGATACATGCAACAACTTGCATGAATTTCAAAGGTGCTAGCAGAATGAAAGAAGCCAGTCTCATAAGGTTGCATATACTGTCATGTAAGTAATTCCATTCGTTTGACACCCTAGAAAACATAAAACTCTAGTGATGGCGAAGAGATCAGTGGCTGCCAGAGGCTGGGGTGGGGGATAGGTGTGACTACAAAGGGGTAGCAGATGGGAGTTTTTGATGGTGATGGAACCGGTCTGTATCCTGATTGTGCTGGTGATTTCACAAATCTGTACATACAGAAGTACAGACATGAAGGTCAAATTTGCTGTACTATATTTTAAAAATAAAAGTAAAAGTAAAAAGATGTCTAAAGAGAGACAGAGGAAGAAAAGAATCAATAAAATATCCAAAATGAAAACACCATCTATGTATCATCTTCTCTCCACTCTTTTCCATTCGTAAATATTCATGGAATCTGCACACTCTAATGCCTCACTTTTCAAGCTTAAGAGAAATGTCTCAGTCTGTTTGGGCTGCTATAACAAAATGCCACAAACTGGATAACTTACAAACAACAGAAATGTATTTCTCACAGTTTTGGAGGATGGGAAGTCCAAGAGCAAGTGCCACCAGATTTGGTGTCTGGTGAGGACTCATTTCCTGGTTCACAGGTGGTGCCTTCTCACTGTGTCCACATATAGTGCAAGGGGTGAGGGGGCTCCCTTGGGCCTACTTTATAAGGGCACTAATCTCATTCATGGGGGCTCCACCCTCATGACCTAATTACCTCTTAAAAGGTCCCATCTGCTAATAGTATCACTGTAGGTGTTAGGATTTCAACATAGGACATTTGGGGAAATACAAACATTCAGATTCTAGCAAGGGAAGATATTTGCTTGCAGGAAAAAAGTGGAAGAAACATTAGAATATCAAATTTCAAATAGCACAGCAACAATTGCTAAAATTTTGGATGTGTCATTTTTCTTTTGTAAAACATATGAGAATCTCACTTTATTCTGACCCCTCAGTAAAGGATAAACAAGAAATGTCAAGAGTAAAAGTAAAGTGAAATCAACAAAAAAACTTTCAAAATATTTCAATCTACCATTTTCAGGAAAGAGAACACTATTAAATAGATATGTGATGTAATCCTTTATAGTCACTCCCCTTTCCAGAAAAATGAAATAATTGCCAAGTAACTGCTGGGTCAACTGTTGCCTGAGGGACATTCTAGATTTCTTTCCTATAAAGGAATGCTAAGTTAAGCATGGTTTGGACTTACACACAAATACTTTAGATCACAGTGAATTTCTTCAGTATCTCAACTCTTAGAAACAGAAAAAACCAATGAGCTAATCAACCATTAAGTAAGTAATTTGCCTAAAAAGTTATGCTACAAAAACTTGCAATTAGAAAAGTCATTCGAGTCTTTATTATTTTTTTAATTTTTTAATTTTTATTTTTTTGAGACAGAGTCTTGCTCTGTTGTCCAGGCTGGAGTGCAGTGCATGATCTTGGCTCACTGCAACCTCCACCTCCCGGGTTCAGGTGATTCTCCTGCCTCTGCCTCCTGAGTAGCTGGGATTACAGATGCACACCACCATGCCTGGCTAATTTTTGTACTTTTAGGAGAGACGGGGTTTCACCATGTGGGTCAGGCTGGTCTCGAACTCCTGAACTCTCCTGAACTCTCGAACTCGAACTTTGTGATCCACCTGCCTTGGCCTCCCAAAGTGCTGGGATTACAGGCGTGAGCCACCAAGAAATAGAAGTCAGACAAATTGCTAACTGACTGTGGCAGGAATAGACCATACATGCTGAGAATCCTGGCTAGGCTGGCTGAGGGATTCTCCTAGGAGTTCTTTTGCAGTCTTGCAGCACATACCCAGGACTGTGCAGAGGAGGGAGGGTTGTGCCAGCTACTTACACCATGTGAGCAGCAAACATGGAGACAGGCTTCCCATAACAGAGGCAGAGGGGTTGGGACATCTGGTGGTGAGAAAGAAGTTTGGACAGCTCAGGTCAGAATGGCCAGTGATTCTACCTGCACCTGGGAGGTCCTCACTTCACATGGGTGTTACCAACCATAGTTGTGCATCATCTTAGGGACCTGTGGGGGCTTGGAAAGTCAGATCTCTGGACACGTGCTGTGTTATCTCTTGCTTTATTGTCATAGTCTCTGGATGTCTTCAAATCAATTGCAATTAAAAAAGAAAACAACTTTGTATCTTCCGGCTGTATCTGTCAGCATCTTTCCATCAGTCACATCACTGCCCGAACATGATAGCTATGTAGTTATCATGTAGGGCAGTGCTACGCTTGAGAGTCATTTGGGAGGCTTTAAAAACCAGTGCCAGGGCCCAAACTGCAGAGATACCAGCTTAATCAATGGGGCCCAGTTGATTGTAATGATCAGAACCACTGACAAAACCATACACCTTTTACTGTTTTACTGTTCTTTTTTAGCATTGTGTAGACACGGTTCCAATGCATAATTCCCACCCACCTCACCCCCACCCCCATGCCCCTGCAAAATTTTAAATATCTGTTACCCACCATTGGTACCTTACCCATCTGGTAAACCTCTCAATTACATTTAATGCACACAAAGTAAGGTTATCGAATATTTTATCCTGTGTGACCTAGTTTTAAGAGGTACATAAGAAAATACTTTTTCTCTGAAGGCCTTGCATTGTAATAAAATATATGGAAAAAAAACATATAGTTTTCATAAAAATTGATTTAATTGGTAATTTTAAGAAGGATAATTTAACTTTTAATTATGTCACCCTAAATTCCTAAGATTGTGTATCTTCCAGCTTCAGACTAGGCAATATCACTTTTCCTTCACCAACCTTTTAGAAGGCAGACTAAAAAGCCGGCTTTTTAAATTGTTTGCTCCTCTCACTGTGAATTTAAGCAGCCTTTGGCAGTACTGAAGCCTTAATCTAGTCCAGCAGTGAATACTAAGGATGAAGATTTGATCAAGTTGGAAAACCACTTTCACGCAGCCCTGTTTCTTCTGAAATTAAACAACCAGGAAATGATGTTGAGTTACATAAGATTATCAAGACAAAACTATTGAAATTGTAATAGGAAACATCTGGAAAATAAGGAAAAAATTATCTTTCTTGCAAGAATTAATAAAAATCTTGTTAAGAGACTATAAGGCAATGCCTTATGAGCAACTACTAGGTATACAGAATTAATCAATCCACACTGGACACATTGAGAATATGCAATTTATTAGTTGTTATATCTCTAAAACTGACTCAGCTTTTGGTTTCTCTAATGTTGAAGTAAAAACACAGCTCAAAATTCTGGGCAATGACTTCTGGGCAAATGGTTATAACTTGACCTATAAAGAGAACCAGCCTAATTGTTTAAGATCCAATACCCTCCATTGAAAGAAATGCTTTGTTTCCAAGAGAATCCCTGGAGCTACAGCAGAGAATTGACAACTGTCCATGTTAAAATAAGTGCAGAAGGAAAGATTCCACTTCGTCTCCTTCAAGAGATTTATATGTAGCCCTGGAAGAAAGCTTAGCAGGAGAAACAGATTCCACACTGACTGCTCCTCCATCAGTCTGGGCTGTGCACACCCTCCCCAGAAGCCAGGAATAAACTGTCTCCTGGAGAGCCTTCCATTTTCCAGTCCTTTCTCGTGCCATCCTCTCAGCAGGCAGGGGCTCCTGCACATCCTCTTCACCTTGAGGTCTATTCTGGGGGCCATCTCATGTGCCATGTCTTTTGGGAATATTTCCTGGCAAAAGGAATCTGTTGTTTATTTGGTATCTGATGTGTCCACTTCTGCAATAACTGTGTGAAAGCTCAGAGAGTAGGATGCTTCCCACCCCAGCACCTCAAGCAGTGCCTTCCCCATCAGTGTTTGATACATACTACATACTTGATTTTTTTAAAAGGCAACTATAGTACATTTACTGACTGATTCTCCATTTCAGAATTCCTGGACATGTGCTTATTTTCCTTAAATGGTCACCAAAAAATGTCTAAATCAGTGCTTCTCAAGCAGGTCCATGGGGATCATGGAATACTACTGGGGGGGGGGGATCTGTAATCCTCCAAAAATTGTATATAAATTTAATGTATATTCTAGTATGTGGCTCCCATCCTCCACTCTATCCCCACATTCTCTGGGGAATCTTTACAACTGTTTTTAAGTCTATAAGGTCACTGTAATCCAAAAAGCAATCTAAAATTCACTGCTCTAAATTTATTTGTGTATAAACAATGAGGTATGAGAGCTTCCGGAGATGGTTAAACAATGGAATGAGCCACCTCACATAGTGTTCATCCTCTGAATATTTCAAAAGAACAATTCTCTGTTTGGATTGGTCCAGACAACCACTTACCTGAAGGCCAGAATGAGCCATACGATTTCTTAGAATCTTAGATTATTGAAGGTAGAAGTGTTCCTAGCAATCACACCAGAGGGCATGGCAGAACACTGATTTCTGGGTCCCACCTCTACAGTCTATGCTTCTGTAGGTCCTGGGGCCCAGGAATGGATTTCTAACAAATCCCAGGTAAGGCTGATGTGCTGGTCAGTGGACCATGCTTTGAGAACCACTTATCTAACCTTATTTCCTATATTGCAAAAGTAGACTGAGGCCTTCAGAAGCTGGGTGTGACCCACCCAAAGTAACAGCTAAGTAGGATGCTCAGGGTCTAACCACATTATGATTAGCAGGGTCACTTTAAGCAGGTCTCCTATGAGTTTCTGAAACTTGCAGATAACCACCAAGACACAAAAATGTGTCTCAGCCTCAGACACTCATACTTGTTGGCAATACTAGTTTACCTGATATCGCTGAGGTTATAAAGAGAAGAGAATCCTCCCTTATGGCTGCTTATCCCCAGCAAAGTTGAGAAACATTTTTTGTTGTTTTTCTTTTTCTTCCTCTAAATGATAAATATCTTGTGGCAGTTTTATTCCTGTGGCTAAAATGTTCTTTTAAAATAAAAACATTACATCATCCTTCTGACAATGCAATAAGAAGATTCTTTTCGTGAGGTCATTTTCATAGTGTTGTAATAATGAGGTATTTTTCCGTAAGCCTTTTAAATATATTTTTAAAATTATTTTTAAGGAGTTACTTTCCAGCATTTTGAAATCTCCTCTCCCAGCTCTCCGCATAACTAATCAAGATGACAGATAAAAGCATAGTCTATCCTAGCTACTCAGGAGGCTGAGGCAGGAGGATTGTTTTGAGTCTAGGAGTTCAAGGCCAGCCTGGGCAACTCTGTGAGACCCCCATCTCTGAAAAGAAGGAAAAGGAAGAAAAGGAATAGTCTACAAGATTTGGCTTGGACCAAATTGTTTCACACTCTTGCCTCACCTCAATCCAGGTCTAGCTTCAATCTACCATTTGTTCCTTATCTCCCCTTCATGCCACCAGACCCTCCTCAAGTGCCTTTTGGTTTTTGCACATTAGTCATTCTGCTTCTGAGATCAGTGACCCTTATTCTGGATCTGTCTCATAACCTCAGATTTTTCCAACCCAGAATATCCAAATTCATCTCTCTATGCTATGACTTGGCTTCAGGATCCTCCCTTAGGTACAGCCTCCAGTGTCCTGCTCAGATCTGACTATATCCCTTTAGTGCATTACATTACAATGTATTCATCCGAAAATTCTGAGGTTTTACAATGTATTTGTAAAACCTTCTCTGAATTTCTGGATTTTCATTTTCTCCCAATCCCATGGTACCTGTACTGTACTGTTTATTTTAGGAAAATGTGCAATTATTCATTATACATTAAACAATGAACTCTGTAAGACATGAATATACAATATAAAACCCACCTTTGTTCTATTTTGTTATAATAACCACTATAAATGGTTCTCCAAGTGTAGTGAATTCAGAATTTAGAAAGTGTGCAAATCCTACAAATGAGCCTCATTCTGGAAGGAAAGGACAGAAGTCATATAACCTAGGAAAGAGATGGATCCTATCTTGTTAATTTATAGTATCACTGTCTTCCACACAGTCTTACTCCTACACACCCCCAAGTGGAGTGTGACTTCATTTTCCAAATCTGGAAGCTGCTCAAGACCAGGAGAGTAGCACCAGCCATGGAAACCACAGCAGCAGCAGCAGCAGCTCATCACCACGGGCATCTCTACCACTTGTTTAAGTGCCCTCTCTGTGTCAGATCCTGTATGCACAATGTTTCTAATTCCTGTCACAGTTCTGTCAAAGATGAAGTCACTTCCCAGGGCTTCAAATCTGGGAAATAAAAGAGCTGAGACTTGAAAGTAGGCCTCATCTTACTTACCCCAGCAGTTCTCAAACTGAGGCCCAGGAACCCCTGGGGGTTCCTTGAAACCCTTACCTGAACCAGCAAGGTCAAAGAATTGCCCAAAAAGACTAATAAAGATACTCTTTTCCAGCAACATTTCTGAGTGAAGTTGGATTTTCTGTGCATTTTCTTACTATACTACAAAACAGTGTATCGTAACAGATTGAATGCAGAAGTAGATGAGAATACACTTATCTTCATCAAGTCAGACATTAAAGAGACTTATAAAAATGTAAAACAATGCCATTCTACTCATTAAATTGTCCTATTTTGGAAAATATAATTACTTTTCATAAAAGTATGTCATTCATTTATCTTAACATGTAATGGTTTACTCATGTTATTTTTAAATGAATTAATAAATATTTAAAAATATTATTAGTTTTCATGTTCAAAATGGTAAATATCAATAGGTATAGTCTACCTAAGCAATATTTGTGGATCCTCAGTAGTGAAAAAGGGTGTCAACCCTCAAAACTTTGAGAACCTCCATATTAGATAATACAGTATTGGAATTCAACATTAGATAATACTCCATGGACTCATTGTATCACCTGCATTCCAGAAGGAAGGCTCTCATTGCTGGAGAAGAAGAGGCAGAAAAGCAGATGTCCTTGCTTTTAGAATTCTGCCTTGTCAATTAACACTGTCACTGCCTTGTTGCAGCCATTCTCACTAGGAGTATACCATGTATGTGGCCTTAACTAAATGCACCAGGGAATATAGGATCATTAAAAATACACTTGTGCTCATTCTCTTAGTTAAACTGAAAGTTTCTTGAGGACACAGACAGCATCAACTCCATTGGAATCTAGCACATTCTGAATCTTGAAGAACAGTGATTAACGGGAGAAGGAAAGAAGAGTTCATGCCATGAGGATTTTGGAAGTTTGACATGCAGAATATGATGCAGAAGAACAAAGATGTATTATGGAGAACAAACAAACACGTATTATGGAGAACACAGAGATCTGAGTTCAAATCCCGACACAACCTAGGTAAATCATTTGATTTTTCCAAGTGTCAGTTTCCTAATCTATAAAATAGATCTCAGGAGTTCCTAATTCACATGTTAGGAGAATTAAATGCATCATGTATGCACAACACCTGTCCTGAGGTAGGCACACAGGAAATACTATTCCTATTGTAATGGCAATGGGCCAAAGTGAGACCAAACTCTTCACACCAGAAAATCGAAATATTTGAGGGGACACATTTGTTAAGGAAACGTCTCAATTCTCTGTATCCCTTGGCTGTTGATGTCATCATCAAGGTATGGCATTTTCCTATTTATGCACCTCAGAGTAGTATTTAGTCCCTGATATGGTTTAGATCTGTGTCCCCACCCAAATCTCATGTGGAATTGTAATCCCCAACGTTGGAGGTGGGGCCTGGTAGGAGGTGACTGGATCACGCATTTGTTTCTCATGAGTGGTTTAGCATCATCCCCTTGGTGCTGTTCTTGTGACAATGAATGAGCTCTCACAAGCCCTGGTTGTTTGAAAGTATGTTCATTCGCCCTTGCTCTATCTCTTGCTCCTGCTTTTGCCATGTGACTGTACCTGCTCCTGCTTTGCCTTCCACCATGATTGTAAGTTTCCTGAGGCTCCCGAGAAGCCTAGCAGAAGCCACTATGCTTCCTGTACAGCCTGTAGAATGATGAGCCAATTAAATCCCTTTTCTTTACAATTTACCTAGTCTCAGGTATTTCTTTATAGCACTGCATGGATTAATACAGTCCCTTAAAGACATATTTATATTCTCTTCTTGGAACTCACTGGCAACAGATATAAGCACCAGAAACTCTCCTCTATAAGAAAAAAAATTTTAAAATTGAATACCATGATACACTGATATTTTCAAAGTTATAAAAAATTATACCATCAACTGTAGTACAACTCCACTTAGTGGCTGCTAAGTAAGCAATTCTGAATCTTAAGGCTGAATTCAATATAACAGTTTTCAAAAGGTAGTTAGATGATGTTCTTAAAATTACTAAATAAAATTATTAATCTAAAATTTAAGCACCTATTTACAAAAAGAAAGAAAAAAAATTCAGGCAGTAACTTTCTTAAGTTTACCAAGGGTTGAGGCATTGCAAACTGTGTCATTTAAGATTCTTCTCTTGTTATACCACTAGAAAATTGGATCTAAATTCATTTGCCACAGGAAAACATTTTATGTTTACAACCTAAAATTATATTTGGACACATAAGAGGTATAATTTTGCCTTTTAAAAAGGAGATAAAAGTAAGAATCTGTGGAGAAATGAGGGAATCAGAAGGAAAGTCTGTATGTCTCCGAATCACATGAATGATCTGAACCATAAAAGCACTTTATAAAATATCAATGTATTTTGCTTTACAGTCTCATCATAAAAAAAGAGTATATTCAGCTAATTTCTGCCCCATCTATATTACTTACATCCATATTATTTTTTAACCTAAAACTTACACTAGGTGGAGCCCCTTGTCCAAGATTGGGAGAGATTTAAAAAAGCAAAGGGAAGAAAAAACCATTACAATTACAATCAAAACCAAAAAAGGCACTCATTCTTTCGTTTTAAAAATATATCCTTAAAATCTACAGTACCACCAAAACCAATGTTCTTTCTAAGCATTAAAACCATTAAAATGAATGCAGAGTACCATTAACGTTTACTACAGAGAAGAACTAGTTGCCAAGCTGCCGCTGCAGAGTCAAGAGCTAGAAGGCTCTGAATTCCAATGCAAACATTAAATTTCACTTGGGGCGGAGGTGTAAAAGGGATGGAAGATACAATCTTCTCTGGATACTTCTAAAAATGTTTTAACCATGTTAATGCTCTCCTACTCTAAAGGGCACATGGTACTCAGATAATTCACGGCATTCCAATTAGAGATACATTGTTTAAAACAAAACAAAACAAAACAAACAAACAAAAAAAACCTCTTAAAAAGCACCAGAGCACTAACAAAGGGCAAAATATCCAAAATACATGGATACATGGATATTTTACTCTTTGCTTTCCATGATTCAGATATATAGGAATATGCAGGCATTTGAAGACATTGTGGGAGGAAGGGCTTCTGAACTGAACAAACCACATGTTCAATTATGGTTAAGCAGGACTTGCAGTTAAAAATAGGCTCTAACTCTTGAGACTCTTAATGGAGTGTAACTAGAGAAGGAGATAAGGCTTCAGAGATAACACCATCAAACTTAGGTGATCAGTCATTGCTACAGGACAAAACCACCACTACCTCCCTCCAATGCTGCTAAGTTGGCTCCCCCTGTGCTATCTCAGGCCTGGCTTTCCAACCCAACCTGCTGGAAATGCGAAGTTCAGACCAGGAGCAAGAACTCTTGCCCCATGCTTCTGCTGACATAGCCTGCAGGGATCTGTCAGTTCACTGTGTAATAAAACCTTGTAGTGTGTGTTGTTGTTTTTTTTCCTTCAGATTTCCACAAAATCTTGGGCCAGGCAAGACAAAGTTCTGCTGACAGCTGAATTGCGCAGCAGAGTAACCTTTGAACAAGTACGAATCATTGACCTCACATAAATTTCCCCCAGAAAGTCCAAGAAACTGGTTGTATCAGGGGTGAGATAAGCATGAAGGCAGTTGGAACTATCCCAGAAATCTAGTTCCATTCTTAAATAGATATTTACATCTGTTACACGAAAACGATGATGAAAAACCAATTTCCTTTGATGTTTTCCTCATCCTTTCGATATGCAAGCTGAATGTTTTTCCTTTGCAAACTAATTACTAAATCAAATTGTAACTCCGTTATCATAAATGATTTATAAAAGCAAAACTAACAGGGACAAAGAAGAATAGCACTTTGGAGTGGCTGATCTTCTTTGATGACAGAGGTGATTTTTTGAAAAGAAATGAAGCTAGTATAGAGGACCTGTGGCTTCAGGTTCTCCAGCCATTTATTGCCTAAAATAAAGATCGGACGAATTAAACACATTATTTTAAGTAGGATTTTTCAATGCCTGACGGCAGCCTTCATATAAAATTGGTCCTTAAACTCTGTATATTTTCAAACCAAGTTCTCATTTTGATGGTAAAGCAGTTTGACCTTCTGCTACAATAACATCAAGTGTTTCAATTAGTTTTTCAAATGGGGTGTGGGGGAACTAGCAGTGCATCCTATAGAATACACACTAACACATTTTCCCCTAAATGTTGCACGTTTGCCATCCCTCCTGCCAGTATTAATCATAGCAAAGCTTATATTCAAATTGT
Organism: Theropithecus gelada; assembly: GCF_003255815.1. Classification (NCBI taxonomy): domain Eukaryota; kingdom Metazoa; phylum Chordata; class Mammalia; order Primates; family Cercopithecidae; genus Theropithecus; species Theropithecus gelada. Next base: position 7,798,553 of record NC_037686.1, on the reverse strand, counting down.
TCCCCTAAAAGATGAAGCTGAGCACCTTGCACCTACTTGTGGCACAACACCAGGAAGGTGATGCTAATCCACTTAGAAGGATCAATAGGGACTCAACAGATTTACAGTCCTTCTGTCTTCTTCTCTCTCTCACACATTGATTGATTGACTGAGACAGGTTTCACTCTGTTGCCCAGGCTGGTATGCATCATAGCTCACTGTAGCCTCAAAATCCTGGGCTCAAGCAATCTTCCCATCTCAGCCTCCTGAGTAGCTGGGACTACAGGCATGTGCCACCATGCCCGGCTAATTTTTTCTTTCCCCTGTAAAGACAAGGACTCACTATGTTGCCTAGGCAGGTCTTGACCTCATGGCCTCAAGCAATCCTCCTGCCTCAGCCTCTCAAAGTGCTGGGATTACAGGCATGAGCCACTGTACCTCACCTCACCTCCTCTCTTGATCCCTAGGGTAACAAATTCAGAAGAGGAGGACAGGTAACTGATGTTTAAAGATTTTGAAATATAGGGCTTTAGGACTGACAGAAAAATGGTTGATAAGGAAAGCTACAGACTAAAATAGATTTTATAATAAACTTCTCTAGCTAATAATCTCATTCTCTATATGCCAGGGAAGAAAGAACTTCATGAATCAATTGTTTTTCATTTTGCTGACACTCAGTATTGGTCCTAAGAACAATTTCTTTCTAAGCAAAGTAATGTTTAACTACTTCCCTATCATCAAAACTGCCTCATAAGCATAATTTAGAACCTTGCTATTGTAATTCACTATGCTTCAGTTTTTTTTCCTTTTCATTAAACCTTTGAAAGGGAGACATAATGTCTTATTCATCAGGACTGTTATCATCTGAGCAATAATTGAAGATAAGGTAGAAAAAACAAACTCCTATGTGCATATACATAGGAGTCATTTAAAGGAAAGGGAGCCTCTCTAAGTGAAAGGAAAATGAGCAAAGGCACTTTCTTTTGGACAGGGTGGAAATGAGCTAAGGCCCACCTCCAACCCAAATCATGGGAGGTTCTTAGAGGACAAGGTCAGAAGGCAAGACTTGGATAAGACGGCAGGCCCAGGCCTGGAACGGAAGCATGTTCCTGTGTTTTGGAACCTTGCTCACCTGTAGGAACCAAACCTGCAAGTCTTGATGGTCATTGTACTTTTAGAGTCTGGGAGTGGAATAAAAAGGAAAAGTGATAATTCTGATTTTGTTGGCAACTACAGGTTTTGCCAGGAGTGCCTCTCCTTTCAATGCATATAAGTCAGCAGTTGCAGGAGCTATAAAATTTGAAGAAGGCTGGGCATGGTGGCCCATGCCTGATCTCAGCACTTTGGGAGGTCAAGGCAGGAGGATTATTTGACCCTAGGAGTTTGAGACCAGCCTGGGCAACATAGTGAGACCCCATATCTATAAAAAGAAAAAAATAGCCTGGCGTGATGGTACGTGCTTGTAGTCCTAGCTACTTGGGAGGCTGAGATGGGAGGATGGATTGAGCCCAGGAGGCTGAGGCTGCAGTGAACTATGATCAATGAGGCCACTGCATTCCAGCCTGGGTAACAAAGTGAGGCCTTGTCTAAAAAAAAAAAAAAAAAAAAAAAAAAAAAAAAAAGTTGAACGAGATATTATTTGGGGCAGAAAAGTAAAAGTTAACATTTCCTGGAAGGGTCAAACTCAAATCTCTGGAGGTTCAAAGCTTAGCTCATTTGACATCTCCTTCCAGAAGAGTGTCCACACACACACACACACACACACGTGCACACACAAATACACAGACATACACGTATATATACATGCATACACATGCTCACACACACACATAAATACACATGTACCTTCCACTCAGCCAAGTTTGATTTAATATATCTTTTCTCTAGTATACTCTGCTTGTAATAGTATTAGAATCATTCTTTCATTCTGCTTTGTATTATGATCAATAGTTTAAATGTCCTTATCCAACAATGGCTTGAAATCTCCTTGGTATTTGACTTACTCTTTTTTTTAATGATCCCATACCAGCTACTATGGTGCTGTGCACATTTTGGGTACTCAATAAATGTTTACAGAATAAGTAGCAGAAATTTAAACATTTGGCTTTTGCTGCTTTTAGAGTTGGAAGACTTCATTAAAATTTCAGGGGTCTTTAAAAGTCATACTTTTTTATTCATAGAGAAATCTATTTTATTAAAAACCATTTCTTTCTCTTTTTTTTTTTTTTTTTTTTGACAGAGTCTTGCTCTGTCGCCCAGGCTGGAGTGCAGTGGCACAGTCTTGGCTCACTGCAACCTCCGCCTTCCAAGTTCAAGTGATTCTTGTGTCTCAGCCACCCGAGCAGCTGGGATTACAGGTGCGCACCACCACGCCCGGCTAATTTTTGTATTTTTAGTAGAGAAGGGGTTTCACCATGTTGGCCAGGCTGGTCTCGAACTTCTGGCCTCAAGTGATCTGCCCACCTTGGCCTCCCAAAGTACTGGGATTATAGTCATGAGTTACTGTGCCCAGCCTTAAAAACCATTTCTATTAATAGAGCAGATTAAAATGGCCCATGTTTCATTTCCTCTCCGTATCCCCTAATTTCCCAAAGTCACAGGCATTTTGCTTTTTTCAGTTAATTTCACAAAAACAGTTACGCTCTATGGTGGACACTATGATATACCTCCCAGATCCCCTTATAGGAATAAAGGATTGATAATCCTGAAGCTGCTAAAAGTGCTGCCAGCAGGTGGCCCTTAGCTGTCAACCATCTATGGGGATTGCCTATGCAGAAGACAACTGCTTACCCCAGGTCACATCCCCTCCCGGGGAAGGCCAACATCCAAAATGACCAATCTCTGTGGGGGAAGAAATGCTCTGGCCCTTACTCTAATTAGAAACAGCCTGGAAGTAATCCCCACTCTGGTGCTCCCCAGGTAAGGGAGGTTGAGGCCTCTGCTGGGACTACAACCAGCCCAACTTCTCCCTCTGCCCAGTACTGCTATCTTCCTTAGTGATGAGCTTAATCAACACTTTGGCCACCCATGTTCATCTTACAGTGGACATCTTAAGAAACACAATCCATGAGAGCCTACCAAATGTCAAGTGTTAGGTACACAGACACCACTAAGAGATGAGGTCCCAGTTCTTTCTGATTTTATTTTACTTTATTTTTTTTTAGATGGAGTCTGCTGCCCAGGCTGGAGTGCAGTGGTGCAATCATGGCTCACTGCAGCCTAAATCTCCCAGGTTCAAGCAATACTACTGCCCCAGCCTCCCAAGCAGCTGGGACTAAAAGCACACACCACCACACCTGGCTAATGTTTATTTTATTTTATGTTTAGTAGTTATTTTTAATTTTTAGTATTTTCATTTTTATTTTTTATTTTTAGGTCTCACTATGTTGCCCAGGCTGGTCTCAAACTCCTGGACTCAAGTGATCTCCCACCTTGGCCTTCCAAAGTGCTAGGATTACAAGGTGTGAGACACTATGTCCAGCCTCTTTCTGATTTTAGAAAACAATGAAGGCAGGTAATACCAGTAAATTCATCACTCTCATATAATATGCAAAATTGTGGGAGAAAGGCACACGCTGGATGCTGTAAGAGTCCCAGGAGGGCCTGGGGAGTAGGAGGTTATCAGGACCGACTTCTTGTAGGAGCTGTGTGTAAAAGACAAGCTAGGTAAAGACAAAGTAAGGAGTTGGAGGCAGAAGAAAGAGGATGAGAAAAATCACAGATGCTTGAGGCTTCCAGTGCCGCTAACGGCAGGACACACCAATGGGCATGTGGGAGTGACAAGGAGAGGATGAAAGTGACAGCAAAAGTGCAAATGACAGATGCCTCCGGTAGGCAGTAATAGCATCAGGGAATAACTTGCACTTCATCCTATGGAGCTTGGTTCTTGGCCAATTTTTTTTAACACTGAGACATAAGGCCAATGACTTTTCCATGCAATATATACTTCCAGATTTTTCCAAATCCTCACCTCCACCAAAATAATTTGGGAAAATAAAGCAAAGAGCAGCAACACAGACATTTTGGGAGGGCAGGTGGGATACACTGATAACATCTTTATATAAGCATGTGAGTAATGATATCTACTAAACATGAAATCATCTGTTTTAGAAGAAAAATTATCAGCACATAAAATTTTTGAACATCTCATTCTATTTTGAAAACAAGAATCATTCTTTTTGTTTAGGTCTCCATTACATAGATAATATTAAAAGGCAAACAACTATGTACTATTGATGAGTATACATGTTACTTATTATTATTGAAATAAATGAAATGCACAGACTTTAACCCTTTATTCGTATGACTTATCTTCTTGCACATTTTAATTTTAGTATGATTTTTCTATTTATTTGGTTGTCATAATTATTTGTCATCATAAGAATGTTCATAGCATCATTAATACAATATAAATACTTGAGCTTTCTTCATCTATCCTTGCCTTCCTTCTTATCTAGAAATTGTCCGTCGGTAAAATTACATAGACAAAATTAATAACTATAAAAATCTTAACTCATAAGTACTAGAGAAGCTCTTCTCAGTTATTAGCTGTGTACCAGAAACCATTAGAAAATGGGATAAATAAGCAAGGCTGATGAATTTACACAGAACCCAGCACCTGCCCAGCCATGGCATCATTCTCTCTCTCTCTTTCTTTCTCTCTCTCTCTCTCTTCCTCTCTCTCTCTCTCTCCCTCAACCCCCTACACAGAAATAATACAGGAATAAAAGTGTGAATAACATTGCTATCATGGTAAACTTGAATCCAGTCTATTTTGCTTAAAAAATAATTTTTACACTGTAGTACCAGATTTATTATTAGTAATACATTACTTGTGACACCCACACGTGATCAATATTCACCAGGTTGTTCAATACTACAGTGGAGAGGCACTACCAGAAGTCACATGGAGCTACTGGCATGTTGAAAGCAAGAGCAAGGCATGGTCAGAGTTATAGCTTGGACCTGTCTCTCTGGAGTCAGATAGAGTATGGGATAAAGATGTTTTGGGAGAAGTCTTTAGCAAGCTGTCACAAAACTCAGGAAAGATATGATGAGGATCTGCCCAGTGTTGGGTGATGGAAAACAGCCTCATTCTGGCTAAGCCCTTCCATGGCGAGGCTCTATGAATGCCTACACTTGACAGTCAAGTTCCTTGAAAGAGGCAAGCAAGACGAGCTGACCTCTGCTTTTCACGTCCCTCTGCTTTTGAGAAAGGCCTCATTACCCTGACTAATAAAGCAAGAAATTACCTGTTAGAGAAGGACTCACAATTAGATTTTGAAGCCCTAACAAGAGCTGAAAATCTAAATAAAATTTGTAAGTACAAGGGTTTGTCTGAATTTAGAAAACAGATTCTGTTTGATTTTTACTCCTAGGTTACCATCCGTTCCATCAAAATATGTTTATACCATCAGGTGCAAAGTTCTTCACTTATCTGGAGACAGAAATATCATGTATTTCTTCAATATAATCCCTCCTGTTTCCCAACCTTGCCACCATGGGACTGTCAGTTTTGACTCATGAAAGAACTTTATGTAACTGCCAGATAAAAGACAAACTCAGATGTGCATGGCAAAACATTATCTGGGATGCACCAAAATTCTACCTTTGAAGGTCCAGGAGAGTCCAAAAGTATGTTAAACCAGCTAAAAGAAAATACGTCTGGTGAAAACATTTCAATGGATATGACTCTAGAATCAGACTCCTGAATGAAAAACAGACCCCTTCTTCTACTGCTCAGTGGCCTCTGGCAGGGTTAGCTGTGCTGCAGTCTGTTCATCCACAATATTACACAATGAAAGGTTCCTGTATCATCAGGTTGTATGAAAATTAGATGAGACTCCTGGAAAGTCCATAATTGAGGGCCTGATGGAGACAAAGCAATGGGGATGGTGGTGGAAGGAAGGTAGTGATGATGCAGCAATTCTATGCATCCCAGAAAGCAAGCCATGGCAATGTGACGGGCACACCAGATGTGTTGTTGTTGTTGTTAAGAAAGCAATCCCTTATTGACCAAACCAGTAGGCGTTAGGCCACACAGCCAGCAACCTATACATGCAACAAAAACAAATAAGAAAACCGAACAACCCCCAAATCAGAAGACCCCTCAACAGAAAGAGGCTGGAAAAAGAGAGGGAGAGGCAGATGAGCACGCACATCATACACTGCAACAGAGTTGTGGAGGAGAAAATAATCGAGTAAAACCCTGTTGTTCTTGCACTTCACTATTTTTAGGATGAGAGATTTCTGAGGATTAAATCTCACAAATAAAGTGTTATCTTCAGAAGGCTTTCAAGGTCTCAGGAGAATTCACAAGACCTGGCTCATGATCAATTTAAAGGGGGTGGGCTCTGGCTACCAATTATTACTGGAAGAGAAAATCAGATATTTTTTTTAGGGTGAATGTCCAGGTAGTTATTGTTTCCTAAGAGAAGGGAGATGAAAAGACCCGAAAGTGCACCTAGAAGAAAACACACCATGTGAATCCCAAAGGGAGATTTTTAGACGTGGAACTAAAGAATTATAACATAACTCAATAAGCAAAACAGCTGATTAGGTGATAATTGTGTCAAATCAACAGCTCACGGCTCAACAGATTAAACTCAAATGACACATATTCCTAAGGATATTTATGGGTAACTAAATCATCTAAGATAAAGATTCCCAAATTACTTACACCAGAATAGAAAATCTTACAAACACCAATGCCAAATTTCATGCTAACATTCAATACATTTTTAGAAATTTCAGAAATAACAGATTGCAACAACAAATGTGTTTGCTCCAAGCAAGTGAAATCCTGCTACCTCCACCAGCTAAGACAGTGACATGGCAGTTTCAAATCTATTGAGACAGAGACTCAGGATGAAAGTGTAATTGATAATCAAGACAATAACTTTTCTATGGAGGTATGCCTCAACTTATTTCCTTGTTTTAATCAGCCATGCTAAACGCTTTAAGAAAAGTATAGAAGATCATCCTGGACCAGCCTCTTCTATAATATCACACCAATCAAAGACTTTACATAGACTCTTTCTTACCACATCCTTGAGAACTAGAAAAATATGTATTGAAAAACATTTTTTTTTTTTGGTATTCAAAATCTTCCTGTTGTCTATTCTGCATCCCATAGGAAGAAATCTACCAGCAGATCACAACCCTCCTTCCCAGGCCTGGCCCTGCATGCAAAACCATGGAGGCTCCAGTACATCATTATTGCTCAGCTTTGGAAGAGCAAAGTTAGAATTTAGTATTTAACAGTTTTGCTATTTTGAGTTTTGAAATCACCTACTAAGGACTAATTGAGCACGGAAGTCATGTCAAGATGCATGACTCATTTTATATCAACACATCAACAACATACCATTTCCAATGGACTTATATTAGAAACAATTTCAGTATCACAAAAATACATACATGTGCATGGGCCATAAATGGTAAATATGAAAATGAGAGGTGTGTGATTTATAGAAACAACTGAACAAGAGTCTTAGAAAACACAATGTCAAGACATGTGGGATATTTTCAAGTTGCTTTGTCATAAAGAAGCATTATTAAATGTGGTGTAAACCCAAAAGAAAAACAACAGCTAAAGTCTAAATAGCAACTTCTGCCATTGAATATGATTCATCTTCGTTTCATTTGAGTTTGGGTGTTGCTGAAAGAACACCTCAGGAGTTTTCCCTCTCTGATGCGGGAGGACTGAGTCTAACTGGAGGTGCCTGGACTGCATGCTCACAAGTGCTGGGATGCTGAAGATAATTTCCCATCAAACAATTCATCTGACAGTTTTCTTCTTCCCCAAACAAAGAGAGAAATCAACAGCTTAAACACAGATTTCAGGACTCACCCACATTATCCATGTCCCAACATGCAAAGGTAACATATTTCCAGATGATTGGCAGGTCCATATTCCATGTTCCAAGTGAGACAGGAAGGGTGAGCAAAAAAGAGAAAAAAAAAAAGTACTTTAGACATAGTTCAACAACTGGTGCTACCTTATCCCATTCTGAGCATGATAATGACACTTCCCTCCTTTCTAGAAGCCACCCCACTGCCAATACAGTGGGAGTTAAGGAGAAAGTTTCTGTAGAAAAACAAGGTGCATAATTCATGAGACATCCAAAGTGATCTCTCATTAACAGTTGCAAATAAGAGATATACACCAAACCACATTTGAATATGCAATAGATGTTTCCAGAAAGATAATATGAAAGATTTGTATAAACACATAGGATCATAAAAATAAAGCAAGTCTGGACTAGAATGCGGATGGGGGGACTTCTGCAAGGTACAGACTTAGGCTAACTCAAAATAATAATCAGAAAATCTAGTAGAGTGATCTACACATTCCAACAAGCATTTGACTAAAACAATTCTAATTACACACTCACAAAGAATATAAATTATAACCCAGTTTAGTTGTGCTACCAGTCAGAACCACAGAATAGAATTTGCATTCTTCAAAGAAGAGACCAAAAAGTAATAAGTTATTATTATCTTTTTATAGAGTCCCAGGAAAAATAATTAACATGTCATTAAATTTCTAGGATGCATTGTTTTTTAATCTTACAAGCCATGATAATTGCTCTATCAGGGAAGAAATTTTGCAGCATAAAATCACATAAAACATATTTTCAAGTAGATGGAACTCCCAAACTGAGCTTTCATGTAAAATAGCTCATCTGTCATAAGCTTTCCATATGAGCAATCACCTTGGACACGGCTTTGTCAAGGTCATGCTAGAGGAATTCTGTGATCCTCAGGTCCACTCAGGCCTCCTGGGCCTCTGTCTTGCAGATGTACACTACTAATCAGTTCTATCAAATGCCACTGTCAACTCAAAAGAACTGAAAGCAGGGTCTCAAAGAAATATGCGCATGCACATGTACACAGTAGAACTATTCGCAATAGTCAAAAGGCAGAAACTACACGTGTCCACTGATGGATGAATGGACAAACAAAATGTGATAAGTACATACAATGGAGTATTACTCAGCCTTCAAAAGGAAGGACATACTGACACATGTAACAAAATGGATGAAGCTTGAAGACACTATGCTAAGTGAAACAAGTCAGACACAAAAGGACAAACACTGCATGATTCCACTTATGTGAGGTGTACAGAGTAGTAAAATTCATACAGACAAAAAGTGGAATGGTGGTTGCCAGAGGCTGTGGGGAAGGAAAGTGGAGAGTTGTTGGTTAATGTGTAGACTTTCAGTTTCACAAGATGAAGTAAGTTCTGGAGATTAGTTGTAAAACAACATAAACTAATGAGCCAAGACTATTTATTTTGAACTTTTATGACATGCAAACCAAGAAAAGCTTCATTAGAGAGTAGTACAATAAATAAAATTTGGCCTGGTGTAGTGGCTCATGCCTGTAATCCCAACATTTTAGGAGGCTCAGGTGGGAGGATCACATGAGCCCAGGAGTTTGAGACCAGCCTGAGCAACATGGCGAGACCCTGTCTCTGCGAAAAATTTTTAAAAATTAGCCAGGCGTGGTGGTGTGCACCTGTAGTACACCTGTACTTTAGTAGAGACAGGGTACTTCCTGTACTCGGGAAGCTGAGGTGGGAGGATCACTTGAGCCCAGGGTTTCGAGGCTACAGTGAGCCACGATCACACCACAGTACTCCAGCCTGGGTGACAGAGCAAAAGCCTGTATCTAAAATAAATAAATAAATAGTTAAGTTCTCAATCCATAAAAATATATACACATGTAACTCTACTGAACTATACAATTAAAATAGTTAAGGTGGTAAATTTTAAGACACGTGCATTTTGCCACAATCAGGGCAAAAAAAAAAAGCACTACTATCAGACTATCAGAATGGTTTTAGAACTATTTGGCCACCCTGTGTAGACCCAATCTTGAAAGGAAAGAATGAATGGAAGTCAACAGTTGGCATAAAGTGTTAAAAGACTGCAATTTGTAATAGAATAAAAAGCCTAGCATTAATTCAAGAAATTTGGTCTTATTCTCAGCAGATAGTAGAATGAGAGTGGTTGCCTAAAAGACACTGGAAGAAATCATGACAGAAATGCCTACCAAGACCAAGAGATGGGTGGGGCTGTCCCTACTCACTCCACAGCCCTCAGGGCAAATGTCCTTGCCTGTGGCATCCCCATTCTATCCTAATCCTGGAAAAGCGTCCATGCAAGGTGTTCCTGATGTCCTTTGAATATTTTTAAAGTTTAGCAACTTGAGCTTCGGATAGCAGTTTGCTTCTTAATCTACTCTCCTTAGTCCTGGTAATGAAAGGTGAATGTTTGTCTCACTGCAGATATGCAGACTGTATTTTTATTGGCCAAAGAGCACACAGGAAGACACACAGTTGATCCTCTCTCATAAGTAACTATTTTTACTTGCCAAAGATGCAGAAAAAAGGGAATATATTGGTGCATAAATGAGTTACTGTCATGGAGGTAAGCACAAATATCTGTTTTCAAACACATTTTTGTTTTGTTTTGTTTTTTTGAGACGGAGTCTCATTCTGTTGCCCAGACTAGAGTGCAGTGGCACAATCTTGGCTCACTGTAATCTCCGCCTCCAGGGTTCAAGCAATTCTCGTGCCTCAGTCTCCTGAGCAGCTGGGACTACGGGTGTGCACCACCACACCCAGCTAATTTTTGTATTTTTAGTAGAGACGAGATTTCACCATGTTGACCAGGCTGATCTCAAACTCATGACCTCAAGTAATCATCCGCCTCAGCCTCCCAAAGTACTAGGATTACAGGCATGAGCCACCGTGCCCAGCATGTTTCCAAACAATTTCTGCTTGCACATTTCATCACCAGTCTCTGGCATCCATGGGTCTCTTTTACAGTAAGTTGATCTTTGAGTGAGAGGACACACCTGCAGAGAGGAAGGACTTAGGGAGTATGAAGCAGGAGTTCAGTCATCTCTTAAGGAAGTGGGTGACCTTGACCAAGCCACTAGACATTTGTTTTCTTGAGGGAAGAAAGAAAATAATAAATGTCCTGGCTTTTTTATAGAGTTACAGTAACAAAAATGACGCCTGTAAAAGACCTTTGAGAAACACAAAGCCGTGTCAATTCAGAGTGAACTTTTGAATGTCTCCAACTATTGCCGGCCTCTTGGCAGTAATGCTCAGTTCCTTCTTAGGAGATGAGGAATGTCCAAATGCGACAAGGTATGCTATAGTCTCAACCTAAATTCCTAGCCCTATTTCCCATAATCCCCATCAGTCACCCTACTGACCCCTCCAACCAAACAAAGACCCATGGGTTTAGGGTAGATGATTCTTGAAGTAGGAGCCAGGGACTGGGAAGTCCCCAAGATCCTTTCAGGGACCCCTGAGGTCAAAGCCACTTTCCTGGTTGTACTAAGACCTTGTTTGCCTTTTCACTTTCATTCTCCCAGGAGCTTGGAGCAGAAATTTCTAGAAGCTACATGATGTGTGATATCTCACCCTCAGTTTCTAATGCAGGAGTAGGCATGAGAATCCACTCTCTTCTGCTAAGCCAGGCATTAAATAGATTTGCAATGACAGTCTTTACCCGAAGCTGTTTTAGTTTTGAGAAACACAGTTAACCTTCATAAAAATATTTATGGTAACATGAAATGGCTTTATTATTGTTATTTTTAAGTGAATTAAAAATAAGTATCAAAAATGTTCTCAGTTGTCATTTTGGAGGCAGTAAATATCAATAAATAACATGTATAAAAAGTTCTTTGCAGTCTTCAGTCATCTGTGAGGATGTATAGAGGTCATGAGACCAAAACAGTTGAGAACTATTAATGTAGAACACACAGCAGAAGGGCAAATGATACAAGATGAGGCTGCAGAAATGGATGGGAGCAAACCATGTGGCCAAGTGAAGAATTCTGGTCTTTACCCAAGAGCAATGTTAGAATAGTCCACAGGTGTAGGAGGCTGGAATTATAGTCCCTTTCTCTGTATGCAATAGTTGCACAGAATTATTAATTTTCACCTTATTTTCCATCACTTTGATTCATAAATCTTCATTACCCTATAATGAACCTCAGAGTTTTCAAAATGAATAACTTCCCTACATGATCAGATGCATATCTGAATGGTACTTGCCTTTAAAACCCAAGTTTCTGCTTGATTCATGGAAAATGTTCATAGATGAGCTTCTTTTGTCTCCCAATACCTCCCACATTCAGGTAGAACGAGAATCAGGGTCTCGCTCCTGCTCTGGAGCCTCTTCACAAAGCAGGAGGAAATGGAGCCGTGCTGATGGCCACTTCTACAAGAGATGGGTTTTTTTAACCTCATGAAGGCCTTCTCTGCTGCTTTAGAAATCCTCTTTGCACTCCCTCATTGGCTCTTTTGTACCTCTGCCCTCTGAAGTTGTTGCAAACTTTATCCATTCTTAAACCCTTTCTGTACTCCCCTAATTCTTAGGAAAAAACCCCACTTCCCGCTTTACTGAGAAGCCAGAGGCAGGAAACTATGGAGTTAACATTAATGCGCTATGATTACAAAATGTAGGAGTTGTAACTTTAGTGTCAGCAAGATAAAAATAATTATTTTAATATGCAATTTCCAGGAATAAATAGCAACTAAAAGCATGATTATGATTTTAATAAAAAGAAAATAATTATACCTTAGTAAAATCAGTGAGAAAAGACAAATCTGTAGCTAGGTCAGGGTCAGGTTATGTGTGTGAAGAGAGTATGAACGTGGCCAGGGGACAAGGCTAGTTACAGCAAAAATTTTATCTAAGTGCATTCTCCAGAGACACCTGCTAGAACATAGCTAACTGAGTGAACAGCCTGTACCCTAAAAGGAAGAGACTGATAAGGTGTTAGAACCTCCCATCAAGACTAAGATGGTTCAATATCAAGAGAAAAGAACTGAGCTTTAAAAATGCTAAAGCTATCAGAGCAAAAAAGCACAAAATCGAACTTCTCAGTGTATCTAATTCAGACTTTTTCTTAAAACTGCTTATGTTTTCCTTTTTCTTACTTTTTTTTTTTTTTTAAGAAGCATGGAGCAAGGAGAGAAACTGATTTCACAGAGGTAGTCTGTCTTCTTGAATCGACTTTGGCTTGGGTGAGTGACTCACCCTCTGTAAACCTTGGTTTTATCTCTTTATTTTAATTTTTAATTTTTGTGGATACATAGAAGATGTATATATGTACTGTGTGTATGAGATGTTTTGATACATGGGGGAGGTGGGGATGGCTAATGGGTACAAAAAACTACTTAGAATAAGTAAGACCTACTATTTGAGAACACTAGAGGGTGAGTATACAAAAATAACGTGACTGTACACGTTGAAAATAAAGAGTGTGATTGGTTTTATCTCTTAACATTAGATACTCCAGAAGTTGTGGGAAAGGCCAGAAATAAAGATATTTCCAGCCCTCAGGGCAGAATACTGGCACATAGTAGACCCTCAGTAAATGATAGTTCTTTTTCTGTCTCCTCTTCTTTTTCTTCTGTCACAATAAGTCACCCAAAAGCTGTTTTACTTTTAGGTAACTGTGATCTATGTGCATACAAAAAGAAAATTTTTAACAGAGAGAGAGAGAAATAGAAAGACAGCATGGTTTCTTAGTACTCCTTTTTCTTGAAGGACAACCCCTATCTGTATTATGAAATCCCACCTTCCACAGGGCTGAAATCCCCTCCAACTGGGACGTCTTAGTTCTGTGCCCTCAGGTTCTTTTCCAGCACCTCAACCCTTCCTTCTAGTGGTCTTCCAGAGGGAAGGTCTTCTGTTCTCTTCTGGTTTCCCTGGATTTCTCCAGGCACCACTCCTTTCATTCTCAGCAATCTCCCTGGGTAATCTCACAGGTTTTGCAGGAGGATTATAGTTGCCTTCCATAGAAATATAGAACAATGACAACACCACCCTTCTGTCACCTCTCCCAAATACAGTTGTTACCCCCGCTCCTGCACAGCCCACCCGTGAATCACTCCAACTGTTCTACATCTCAAGCCCACTATGTGTATGCCTGCTTCACTCTTTCTCCACTTTCCAGCGCTCAACATTGCCTGACCCCCACAACCCTACTTTTCCTTCAAGTCCAGGATGAACTCAGCCTCCCCTGTGAATCCTTCCCAGTCTGCCAGTCAAAATCAACTGCTTCCTCTTTGATGATTCCCCAGAACTGGAGCAATCACTAAAAAAATGCACCTAAAGTGTTTTTATTAGGCAGTATAAGTGTTTTAATTATGCAATAATATATATATTATATCCATATGCATACATATTATATATATAATATTGCATCATAAAAACACTTTAGGTTTTTATTTTATTCAAAATTCCAAACAATTTCCTACAATACATATACATATGTAAGAGATGACGCATAAAAACAAAATGAACACCTGTGAACTCTCACTTAATAATGAGGTCACCAATGTGGTTGCCTCTACTCTGCAGTCCTCCTGCCTCCCTACACATTTTCCTAAACAATATTGTTACGTTTTTCAGTTTCTGAGCCTTATAAAAATCCTATTACATCATGTAACCTTCTGCAACATAAAAAAGTCAACAATATTAAAGATTCATCCATGTGGTTGGTTGATAGCTATGGTTCACTTTTGTGGTTGCACGGTATCTCATTTGGTGAACATGCCATACTTTAGTTATCTACTCTCTTGTCCATAGATATTTGTGTTGTTTCCAATTTCTTGCTATTATGGATAATTTTGAAACATTTCTTGATGTATACATGGAAGAGTTTATCTATAACATATAATGAAATGCAAAATTCCTGTGTTGGATAGTATGCATATCTTTAAAAGATAATGCCTAATTGTTTTTCAATATTATTATATCAATTTACCTTCTTCCCTCCAGTGATGTATAAGATTTGATATTTTCATAAAATTCTCTTTTGCCATTCATCATTATCACACTTTATATTGTTTTTATATACTGACCTCCCTATAAGATGATAGCATCATATTTTATTCACGTTTCAATTCTCATAGTCTAACAGTACCTTGCTTATAAAAGATGATCAAACTGAATGAATGAATGAATGAATGAATATCAAACTGAAGAAAATACAACAACCTGTATTTGATTTGAGTTACAAGTCATTCTATTTTTTAAATGCAAATAACAAGGAAGGACTATAGGGTCATCATTCTTTCTGCAAATATAATTAATTCAATCACACTACTTTCCTATTTATTACTTGATCACAAGAACAAAAAATGGTAGTTTTTGAGGAAGAGAATGTAATAAATTTGGAGCTAGGAGTATGTTTTGGAAAGTAAGAAAGCCTAACTATGAGCAAAAAAGTTTGACTTAGGATAGTATGCCCAAAGAAATGGGCACTAGAAGACAGATGAGGGATTCAGGAAGGGAGTTGCAAAGCACTATATACTCATCCAAAAATTTTCACCACAGGCTATCCATCTAGGGAGGAACCATTTGACTTCCTGTTCCAAGGTCTCATAAGTGATATTAATACTGCAGTTCCAAAATGTTCATAACATAGGTTTAATATAGTTGTCTGGACTAGCCTGGAAACCTAAACACAATTTTTAGTATCTTCTCTCCGGGCAAATAATTCAAAATTCCAAACAACTACTTATAAATGCACTTTTCAAAAAATGACTCAGCTGTAAAATGGGGAATGCCTATATTCAGAAAGTAGGTCTCTGCCTTTTATCACTCTAGTCTTTTCACCCTAAGGCTAAAAAGTCAGAGACTGAAGAAAAGACGCATTCCTATGCTCTTAGAAACAAAATCTACAACATTCATAAACTACCCTTTGATCATTGCTTGTCTTCTGCTTTGAAAAATATTCAGAAAGAGAGTGCCAATACCTCCCAAAATATGAGATAAACATGCATTCCTTATGCAGGAAATGTAAAAAGGTTAAGGTAAGACCATGGACTAAAGAAGGAGAGTAGTTCAGCAACATTGCTCAACCTACGTCTAAAGAGCACACAGAACTGAGACCAAGTTTCTACCCCATGGGATTTCAGTGGAAAAATAAAAGGCTTCTAAACATTTGGAGGTCATTGACCTTGGCTTCCCCACATCTTTGATGCTCCTTCTCATATCATGCGCAAACTGATACTTTAGTAGGTCAATGGTGAAAAACAAATTTCTGAATTCAATGTGTGTCTTTGTGAAGAGACAAAAGTCAACAAAAAGTGGTAAAAAACCACACCATAAATCTCCAACAAGCAACCCCATACAGACGAATTCATCTTGTCTCTACAACAGCAAAATCATCCCACCATCAAAAAAATAATGTGTTTAGAAGAGACCTTGGTATTTTCACCCCCGGTAGAAGGCATGTGCTCACAAACATCCTGTTCGGTGTTAAAGGTGTAATAGGTTCTTATTGAACCTCTCCCTGTAACTTCAGTATACAGTTTGATTACACCTTTAACACCAAACACGGTGTTTGCTGTTAAATATGTTTAAAATATTACTCTAGTTAACTCAGCCACTAACACTTTTTTGAAAATACAATTATTATGTGTTCTAATTTCTATTTTATAACAGCACGCTGTAATGATTTGTATCTACTGAATGCCTACTATGTGATGTATGTATAATACAAGGACAACTCCACAAGAACGGGGATGTTGTCTATTAAGAAAGGTTTGAGTGGGGGTGGGGAAGGTGGGGGTTAGGAGGAAGTTCAGGAGCAACGGGCAGAAAAGAAGAGCACATTTCACTCTGATTAGATTTTTGTGAACACAGTGCAACTTGTTGCGTTGAGTCCCTGGTATGGTGCACTCACTTCCATCCATATGCCGCCCAGCAAAGTCTAATGTATGAAAATGGCTCTTTTCTTTTTTAGGTTTGTTCTATTATCAATCCTTTTCCTTAGTCCTACTAACATTATACTTTTAGTCAGAGAAATAATTTTGTGGGTCAGACACTTTTTCCCGTATCAACTCATTTCCAGACACAAAGTTAACTGCACCTTCCACAGAAAGCCATTCAGCCATTCATGATTCAGCTCAGCTGTTCCTTGAAGCATTATATAAGCAGGTCAGAGGCAGGAATGTGCCACTTGCTACATTCCAGCCAGGTCTAGTGGACTTTTATCTTTCCCTAGACTAACAGCTAATCAAATGTAACAAACAACCCCCTTTCCTTATGCCAAATTAAGGCCAGGAGAAAGTGTTTTTAAGAGATGCACTATACTTTAGCCATGTATTATCATTTTTATTTATTTTAATGGGAGCCATCTAGATAAATCCTCTTGCTATGCTTTGAAAAGATTACCCAGAACCTCTTTGAATTCATCCAAATCCATGATGATGCATAAAAGGAAAGGAAAATAATAAAATGAGATTCTAGGTAACATGGTAAACAGTGAAAGTACTGAGCTAATTCAGAAAAGTAATTGATTAATTGTTAACAGATCAATGTGATCAATTATCCAGAGGTGAAAAACTATATTACCTAAGCTAACAATAACAATATTGTTATTAAAGAATTCTTTAGTATTTTTTCCATAGCAAAACCTGTGTAAAGTGATATTTTCATTTGTTCATGTCAAAATTGTGTTTTAACAACCCTGAGCTATGAAAACAATCACAAAGTATATGCTATGTTATCAAGTTTAAAAAAAAACAAAAGGTTTTTAATCTATGACAATGCTTCAGGATTGTAGATTTGAAAGCGGAAGCAGCTGTAACTCTATCACAAAGATGAATAAACTATCATCCAGGGAAATTAAGTGACGATGAACCCACAATCTGGAAAATGACATTGCTGCTTACTTTTCCTGAAACACACTCAGTTATGTTCTAAGTGTATACTACAGAGACCAATGCTACACTTAAAGGAAAATACATGTGGAGTAACCTGAAAGGAAAGAGTATATTCATCTATTAAAGTGCCAGATACAAAACAAAACATCATGATACTTTTTCCCTTAGTGAAAAGGTTTGGCAACTGGGTCACATGTACACTTCAGCCACATTACTCACTGTTGCATGACCTAATTCTCTTCTATCTATAATATGTTTTCAAAGGAAGCAAATAATAGCTAAGAATAGTACAAATTACACATCCTTTATAATAATGTAGATGATGTTGTAACATGACAATATTCCCCAGTACCCATAAATTTTGTGAGAGAAAAGTATCTACCCCATCCGATCTTTTAAAAATATGCCATCTGAACTTTTTAAAAATAAGATCTATATATTTTTAGCTTTTGATATTCCAATATCTAACTATTAGAGAAAACAAAAGGAGTCTTTTGGGAAAGAACCCAGGTAAAGAGAAAAGGAAATCAAAGCACAAACCTTGGCGCCAAGGTTTCCTGCACTCTTAGGCCATCAAACTTTCCCTACCCATAGTCACAGTAACCTTTCCATATCTAATCTCCCCATATGACTCCTTTGCATATGATCCTTCAATGGTTCCCCATTGCTTATTTGATAAATTTTAAAATTTCTGGGGCTTACAAGTTGGTAACCGTTGTCTAAACATTTACATATGCCAGGTGGACCTCATGAGGCCACAGGTGTCAATGGTCCAGAACCCCTATCTCCTCCAGACCTCAGGGAAGCAGAAAGAACACATCACTCACTTTCTGGCTGTCCTGGTGACTCTCTGCTGGGTGCTGGCCACAATGGGTTTAGTAGCATCCTTTGAGATATTTGACGTTAAGTGTCACTATAGTGGCCAAAATTGGAGCAAGTAAAAATTGCTTGGTCTAAGTGGCTCAGAGAGGATTCGGTTTTGCAAGCAGGGGAGAGATCTCCAGGGATCCCTAAACCCAGCTGGGAGAAATCTGACTATGGTTAGAATGACTATTTTGTGAGTGGTGACAGACTCAAAGAAATACAGTTTTATTATAGGTATTAAGTTGTGTAGTTACTATAATTCAGGAAATATGGGCTATATTTGTATCCACTATGAATTAAAATACTCTTTTAAAAACCAGATCAAAGCAGGTTCATGCCTGTAAACCTAGCACTTTGGGAGGCCAAGGCTGGAGGATTGCTTGAGCCCAGGAGTTCCAGACCAGCCTGGGAAACATAGCAAGACCTCATCTCTACAAAAGTAAGGAAAAAAAAAACAAACAAACAGCGGGATATGGTGGCATGTGCCAGTGGTCTCAGCTATTCAGGAGGCTGAGGCAGGAGAATCACTTGGGCCTGGAAAGTTGAGGCTGTAGTGAGCTGTGATTGTGCCACTGCACTCCAGCCTGGGTGACAGAGCAAGACCCTGTCTCATAAAGGAAAGAAAGAAAGAAAAAAAAACCAGATCATCCCTGTCCATTTGAAAACATGAAAGTGTAACAGTTTTTCCTAATTATTTTGTAATTAAATGACCAATGGAGATCACTTCAAGATTAAAAAGTATAAATTAATTTGTCATGGATTACTTTAGAATAAGCAAGGCTAAATCTTTATGATATTCATTACTTTTTCTGCTTGAATGATACAGATATAGAGGAGGCAGATCAACACAATATTAATTTCTATTTGATTTCAAAATGCAGAAACATTTTGCAGTAGGATTATCAGGGTTATCTTCCTAACTGCATTTTGCTTTGGTTATTTTTTTTTTTAACATGAAAAAGGGCAAAAGGAAAATTACATTTAAATATACTCAGGACTAAAATTTATTTTTTTAAATCATCAAAAAGTAAATAAACATAGTCAGGGCCAAGAAGAGCTTGAAACACAAACATTGAGAGTAAGACGTGATCTGTTAAATATGGACTTTCAGACTGAATTAAATGTTAATAAGGTATGCATTAAATGACAAAAAGATATTGGTACATTTGTTTGGGCACTTACTATATGCTAGCCATTTTCTAAGTATTACTTCTTGTTCTTACAACAACTCTGCTAGATGTGCATTACTAAAGTAGTTTTGCAGAAGAAATGAAGACTCAACAAACTTAGGTGACTTGTCACCAGATGGTCAACTATACCTACTGGCACGGAAACTGCAGCAAGGTGAGTCTAGCAGTTGCTATGCGTCCCAGTATGCAGTGAGCTTAATAGTAAGGACATCTTGCTCATTGTACATTGTATCACCGTGTTTCTTCTACTCTTTAGGGTTTGCAGGCTACGTGTTTTTAACATTTTCATTTTGTGTATATTATTCGCAAAGCAACCTGAAAAAGCACCCAACATTCAAAGAGACAACTATTCTAGGCAGAATGCAAATATGTTTTAATCTGTGACAGCAACTGCTTTTAAATCGGACCTCTAGCTTCGCAAAATGATCTTTGCTCCCACAGACTCCTGGTCTCCTTTAACTCTGCAGAATGCTGTCACTATTGGGGGAAAGAAATATGTTTTTCACTTAGAGGTGAATATGAGTCTCTGATTAAACATTTGTTTGTATTTGAATTTGTCCCTGTGAATATTCCATGTTTGTTTTTATACTGAAGGAGTTACAGAGATGGAGAGATTTGTATGATGCTGATTTTTTTTAACTATCAGACCAGTAACTAAAATATTGGGTCTCACTTTTTCACTCATAAACTACCGTCACATAGTTTACATCATTACATTTTTTTCATCCTGTATGTGATGCAGGGAATTCTGTTATTTCTTTTTGCCAATGGGAAAGCTGAGGCCGAGAGAGGCTTAGTAAGCTGCAGATGAGCTGGGTTTGGAACAGCATCTTGATATGAATCACACACGTGTGACCAAATGTTTGCACATAGTGGATAGCCAACATCTTTTCCATTTTATAACATATTTGTGTAAACTTTATAAATACCATGTGTCAAAATCCATACAACATAGATACAGCAGCCCTTGATCACTCACAGCCATTCAATTCCTCATAATCCAGGAGGTTTCAGTACATAATTCTAACACTATGTGAAACTACCTAATTCCTAACTATTCAAAACCTCAGTGCTTGATCATGGCTGTGTATTTTTCTTTTTGCTCATTCCTAGTGAGCAATAGACTACTGACAACTATTTGATGAGGATGAATTTATCCTCTCAATTTGAAGGCTATTGTATATTCAATAGTTTGGAAGCATTTTTCTTCCTGAAAGTTGGAAGCTGGTCATCTTCTTAAAATAATTTATTTCTTCACCTGACCCCAAACATATAGTATACACATGAGAAATGGCATGGCTTTATCTTTTAATTTTTTTTAATTTTTTAAATTTTTTTTAGACAGTCTTACTCTGCCACCCAAGCTGGACTGCAGTGGTGCAATCTCATCTCACTGGAACCTCTGCTTCCCAGGTTCAAGTAATTCTCGTGCCTCAGCCTCCCAAATAACTGGGATCACAGGCATGAGCCACCATACCAGGCTAATTTTTGTATTTTTTAGTAGAGTTGGGGAGTCAGGGTTTCACCATGTTGGTAAGGCTGGTTTCTAACTCCTGACCTCTAGTGATTCACCCATCTCAGCCTCCCAAAGTGCTGGGATTACAGGCAATCTTTTCATTTTTAATAAAAAAGTATGAGACCATAAGAAATTTAATCTTCTAAAAGTATGAATAAACTTTTTTTTTTTTTTTTTTTTTTTTTAGAAAGGGTCTTGCTCTGTCACCCAGGCTGGAATGCAGTGGCACACAATCATAGCTCACTGCAACCTCCAGCTCCTGGGTTCAACTGATCCTCCTGCCTCAACCTCTCAAGAAGCTAGGACTACAGTCATGTGCCACCATGCCTGGCTAATTTTTAATTTTCTGCAGAGACAGGGTCTCAATTTGTTGCCCAGGCTGGTCTTTGGCCTCAAATGATCATCCTACCTCGGCCTCTGAAATTGCTGGGATTACAGGTGTGAGCCACGGTGTCTGGCGTCGCTCATGTACTTAGGAATGTATTCAGTACTTTATGGGCATCTTGCCCAGCATATCTCATTTTCCCTTCAGTCCAATCACTATCAGCTAGACTCTCCACATTCTATTCTACTTTTGAAAGCTCTGTCTAGCTCACATGGCTATAATGTAATGACGAATGTCAATTTTACAGATTCTTCCAGCTACCAAAGCATAAATTATCCATGAAATTAGGCCAATGTGGGTAGAGGGTGGTTTTTGAAGTTTCCAGATAATTGCCTGTTTTTCCACTTTATCTTTAAAGACCTCATCAAGGCCTGGCTACTTCTTCCTCATACTGACTTGACATGGGATTGGAACAACATTCTTCTCTTCTTCTGTCATAAACTCTCCTCATATGTCTCTAGACAATCATCCTCTCAGTGACAAGTTATGGTGGAGCCCCCACTCTGGATAAAACTTACTGGAGAATACAAAGGTGAATAGGATGAAGTCATAGCTCATCCTATGAGTAATGGATGTAAACACACGAAAGAATGAATATGTGATAAGTGCCACAAGAGAAGAAGGAGCAAAGAGCTACAAAAGGAAATGAGAGAGAGAGAGATCTTCTGAATTATCGAGAAAAACATCACAAGGGAGGTGGTGTTTGAGTGCACGATTTCAAGGTGAAGAAAGAGGAGGAAGGGCATTTCAGTAGAAACAAATGGGGTAAGCGAAGGACAAAGAAATCAAACCTAAAGGCATGCATAGGAATTGGGGAGATTGTCATGGGTTTCCTGTTCGGGCCTTGGGAGATCTGAACACTTATATACAGGACAGCAAACATAGGGCTTTGAATACAAATCAAAAGGAGTTTGCACTCATACTTTAGGAAACAGAAGTGGCTTGAGGTTTGGAGCACGGAGTGATAAAACCAAAGCAGCACTGTGAAAGAACTGAACCGGAAGAAGTTAGGAAGACAGAATGAGAGTGAGCTGGGATAATTACCGCAACAATCCAAGCAGGAGGTGGCAAGAACCAGAGCTAGGACTGGTGGGGATCTGATAGAAAGGAAGTGGCAGTGGAAGTTACCACCACGGGGACCCTGACATTTCTGTGGTGTGTGTCTGTCAGGGAGCAATGTGAGAAGAGAAAGGCATAAAAACATGAAGACCAGGTCTCCCATGCAGGTGACTTGGGACATGGTGGGTCCTAGGGAAAGGGAGGAAAGTATGAAATTGATGAATGAAATTTTTAGACGTATTCAGTTTGAGATGACTGGGGAACAACTGGGTAAAATATCCCCTTGCCAATTTCAAATGTGAGACTGTATTTCTAATGAAGGCTAAG
Organism: Theropithecus gelada; assembly: GCF_003255815.1. Classification (NCBI taxonomy): domain Eukaryota; kingdom Metazoa; phylum Chordata; class Mammalia; order Primates; family Cercopithecidae; genus Theropithecus; species Theropithecus gelada. The sequence continues at coordinate 7,775,523 of NC_037686.1, read as the reverse complement.
AGTTAAAATAAAGATGTGGCAATAATGCATCCAGCCAACTGACACTCCTGGTTCTAGAAAACCAGTAGCTTGTTGCCAGAGCAGCTCACCTAAAAGCCAGGCCACGTTCTAGGTGTTTTATGTGTTCTTCTGTTGACTTCTCACCATAAAGCATTCCTATCTCCATTTTACTGATGAGGATTTGGCGGTTCAGAGATCTTACACAATGAGCTGACTTCAGAAGGGAGGTGTCCAAGTTCTTATTCACCCTTGTTTTCCCACCACACAAAGAAATGGTAGCTTTCTCTCTCTTTTTATTTCAAAGTCGCCATTGTAAGTTCTACATGCATTTTTTTGTCCATCCATGTCTTTTCTCCATTTTGATCTTCATTTATGCTGCTTGACTGAAATTGCACCCAATCGGCCCCAATTATATTCAGTGCCCTTCCCCTGTCTTGTCGCTGCTTTTAACTTAGCTGCTTACTCTCTCATTATTTAGGATTCCAAGACAGTGTCCTTTCAGCTCCCACATCTGGAATTCTTACCACAATCTCACTAGAACATTGGCCCTTGCATTAGTTTTGGGCTAGGAGACCCTTAGCACTTCAGAATGCACACTACACATCAATCAGCCCTGCTTTTTTACAAGGCATCATCATGACACCAAATCCTCCCAAATAAAAGCCCCACATACTACTGAACTAGCATGAAAACAAAACAAATTATTTTCATCTCTTCAGTGATCTGGTGACTACTTGAGTATTACATTCCAGTTTTCTCTATTCCCTGACAAAATGACGAATTATAAACATTTTCTAATAGCTATATTTTTTTTTAGTCTTTATTATAAATAGCGGGTTTCAATACCTTTTAAAATCTCTAGCCTCTTTAGCAGTTCTCCAATGAAAGTCATATTTCCTTACTAATAGTGCTTCTTGCTATTCTTGATTAACCAGCTCTGACCTGGAAAATTTTATGTTCCCATGTGCTAGGTCTCACACTTTGCTTTCAAGTAACTCAGATAACTCTGAAGTCACAAATTAATTCTCACAGTGTGGTAGGTGAAAATTATTATTCTCCTTACAGATAAGGAAATAGTTGCCCAGAGTGGACTGTGACTCATCCCACTCCCTGGATCTTTTTTAATAAACCTTTCACAGCCAACTTGCCCTCAGTTAAAATCCTACAAAAATCATGCCCTGCTTGAGATTTTGTTTCTCCCTCCCTAACTCCTCAAGAAGAAAGCATGCCAATGTTCAGTGTATTGTGAGAATGGGTAATCTGGGATTGGAGGTAGCATGAAGAATCTCTGGCTCTTTGGCCTGGAGAAAAGAAGAAATAGAGAGACACGGAAACTGCTCTTAAATAGAATAATGGTGGGTGTGTAGAAGAGAGAGAAGGCGGGGTGTTACAGCTCAGAAGGTGGAACTGGAAGGGAGGAAGAGCTATGCAGGCCGACTTTCCCCGGACTTCTCATTAGTCTGTTTATGCAGTGCTCCAGGAGAACTTCTCTTCAAATTCAGACCACAGGACCCATCCTCCGTGAAGTTCCCTTGCTGTTTCTGTTCAAAGTGTGAGGTCACTTTGCTGAGATCCCTTAACTTTCTCATGGATCTACACAATAGCATCAAAATCATAATGCTTCCCTCCTTTTTGGCCTAGCAACTAGAATGTGAGTTTCATGTGGGCAGACGTGAACCATGGCATGTTCATCCCCGTGTTCCTTACATTTAAATACAAAATTTCTCTAAAATGGAATCAAACACTTCTGAAAGTACTGAGATCCCAGTTTCTATAGGTATTCAACCAGAGACTGTTAAAAAGGGACTTTAACCATAAAACTCTACCACTCTATAACTTCTAAACTTCCAATATCTTAAGTGCCTTCTTATTTGAAGTGATTTCACCAATCCCAAAGAGTTTAAAAACATAACTCATGAGGACCAGTGTGCATGGTTTAGTTATATTTTTAAACTCTTTGGGATATATAATTAGTTTAATATTATGATTTTAATAATGATTGACCTAAAAATTATTAAATGTCTTTTCAGGGCAATGTCTTTAATTATAGGCCCTGCTCTACACAAATGTTTGTTGAACACCTACTAAGTGCCAGACTCTGGGAATAAAAGATTGAGAAAGAACCCTGCCCTCAATAACTTACATTCCACTAAGAGCTGTATTTCCATTATTGGGATTGAGAGGTCATAGCCTACTTGCAAACTTTCGGTTTTATACCTCTGCTCTTCAGTACTGAGAATGTTTTCCTACGGTTACCACACATTCTAAGAAGACTATTATCTAATGTTACAAGGGAGGCTCTTTGACCCCTTGGTGTCACTAAGTCTGAACTGTAACAACTGGGAACTGCCTACGCAAGTAAGGGAAAGTGAAGACGGAGACTCCCAAGGTCATTTCAGAACCGACCTGAACTTCACTCTTTCCTCGTTCTAGATTATGTGTAATGATATGGGCACACTGGAGCCCACCCCACCCCCACTCCCCAAAGCAGCACAATTACAGCCTGGGAGGGGCAAGTCTTGCGGTGTTCCTCAGTAACTGCCATTATTTGAATGCGATATAGGAGCTCCCACATAGACCCTGCTCTACCGGGTTAGAATCTGTTTCTAATCACGTGGAATTTAGATTTAAACCATAGTTAGATTTGGGATTCACCACCGTTTCTACTTTCATTCATTTAGTGGCTTCCAGCCCTCTCCCGGCCCAGTCTTAACCCAATGCACTTCAGAGGGAATTACACGGGAGTTACGGACTGGCGGGGACGGGGGGTCCACCAGCTCCCTGTGAGAGAGCGCCAAGGGCGAGGGCAGCACCTCCCGGCTGGGTTGGGTCCGCCTCGCCTCGCCTCGCCTCGGGGATCCTTGGCGCTCAGCGCCGCCCTCCCGCGACTGCGCTACCCGGAGCCCGGCGTCTTCCCTTTCCTTGTCTTGTGGACGCCGCCCTTTGCTCCCGGGAGGATTTCGCCTCCAGCACCTCAGGCTTTTCTGGCACAAAGGTCGCCAGCCGGAGCGAGCCCAGGCGGCGGCTTCACTTCTGCAGAAGGAAAGCGAAAGCCGCGGCGGGCGGGCCGAGGGGGCGGCCGAACGCGCCGCGTGGCCGCTGTTCCCGAATCCGCAGCGGCGGCGCCAGGGCGGTCACCGAGCCCTGCGGACCCCGGCTCAACTTCCAGCGCCACTCGGGTGCCCCAAGCCCGCCGCAGCTCCCCGCGCGCTCTCCAGCCCCCCCACGCAGCCCCCGACGCGCCCGGGGCGCCCTCCCGCAGCACTGGCCAGGCCACCGCACCTCCCGCGCGGCGCTCCCCCGGCCAGCCAGGAGCTCCCCGGCTCCGAGCAGGACGCGTCAAAGGGAGTTCGGAGGTTCAGCAGCCCCCAGCGTCGGCTTCTCGGGTGACATGACGGCCTCTCTGGAGCGCGGGCCCGCCTCCGCCAAGCCTCCACCGCCGGTCCTTACAGCCCAGCCACCGGAAGATGCAACGCCGGGCGAGGGGCGCTCCCAGGATTTTGAGAAACAGCCTCATTCGCCTCGGGAGCACCTCGATCCCCCACCAGCACCCTTTGGCCAGATGATTTTAATCCTGGGATGCCGCGTTGGTGGGGGGGGGGACTGGGAGCTGGAGCCGGAGGAGAGAAACCGGCAGCGCGGAGTTGCCGGGTTGCAGCTGCGCGCCGCTGGCGGCGAGGGGTGGCGGTCCCTGCGGCTCTGCCGGGCTGGGGGAACGGGCTCCTGCGCCTCTGCCTCCCGGAGGATCGCATTCGCTCATCCTTACAAACCACACACACACACACACTGCCGCTAGCGCCCCCCACACCACAAGCAGGAATGCGGAGGTCAGAGCCACTGTCCACTTGAAAGCAGGAAAGCAGGGGCAGAAACACTGAGATGGGGGCGGAGGCTCTGGCCTCATCGGCGAGGTTCGCACCTTCCCAGGCTTCCTAGTTTCCCCAGAGCTAACAAGATCTGGCTTCTGACACTCCGCTCCCTGGGCTAGCGGTTCGAGCTGCAGCGGGGGGGGCGGGGACGGATTCGGAAGGAGCACTAGAGAGAGAGCCCGCGCTCACTCCTGCCCTCCTCGCAAAGAACTGGCCAGCCCCACTCGCGTCCAGCCCACAACTAGGCGGCCGGGGCCGGGGAGCCAGACCCCAGGTCGCTCCAACTCCTGCGAGGGCGGGGAGGGGAGTGACAGCAGCAACCACTGCGCGCGCTGGCAAAAAGCACGGAGTCTCGGAATAGGCTAAACGGCGGGCGCGGAGGGGTGGAGGCAAGACGGGGCGGAGGAGGAGTTGCCCGAGCGGAGAGGAATGACGTCCTCCAGGGCCTTGGGCTCCGAGGGACCGAAGACTGGTGCGCTCGCCGGGCCCCGCGCACTAGCTCTGGGGTTCTCAGAGACGCCGCGCTCGGCTCCCACGGCGGCTCCAGCACAGAGCGCAGGCGGTAGATCCCGGCCAGCTTAAACCGGGCGCAAGCCCTCTGTCCGCCTCAAAGCACCGCTCAGCTCGTCCCTAGTCTCCAGGTGCCCGTCCGAGAGTCCCTGCCGCTTCCGGGCGGACCCGGCCCGGCAGCCCCCGGTCGGGCCAGCCTCGCCCCTTCCTAGCTTTCTCCCCCGTCGACCTCGAGCCAAGGGCAGGCGGCCCGCACCCGCGCCCCTACCCACGGGGCTAGGCGGCGCTCCCGGCCTACGCCCGACTGCCAAGAAGGATGGGGCACTGGAAGGGAAAGGCGCTCACCTGGGTCACCGAAGCCTTCCTTTGGGGCCCCTCCCGGAGCTTGTTGGCAGCCCGCGGGCACAACCTTCCTTGGAGAAAAAAAGTAGCGCAAGGGCAGAGTGAGGTAGGGCTGCTCACAGGTCCCTCCGCAGGGGCTCTTTCTTGCGAATTATCCGAGGTCCAATCTCGGGCTCGGCGGCGGGAAAGCGCTCCTGGAGGCTGGAAGGAGCCGCCAGACCCGGGCTCCTCCCGCAGCTGCGGTGGCGGCACCTCCAAGTTGCCACCTGCAGCGCGCTTCGGGCGCCTGTGACAGCCCGCGCCGCTCAGCCCTCGCCGGCCCGCCCTCCCGGTCCTCTCGTTGGCTGCGCCCGGCGCCCGGGCGGTCCCGGCGCTCTGCCCCGCCCTGAGCCCGCCTTCGAGCCGCGCGCTCGCAAAGTGTGGGTCTCCTTACAGGCCTCCCTGGGCTTTATAGCCAGCGGTCTCTGCAAGCAGGGAAAAGAATTACACACACACACAATTTTGTGTAGCTAGGGACTGGAGGGAAAGGAGAGGCTATGATAAATGTCCTTTCGTGTGCCTTAAGGGGACCTGGTAACTTGGTTTCTTTTGCTGGTATTAAATTTTTGCAATCTCTGAAAAGAGTTAACTTCACAGCGGCGGTCTGGGGATGTAGGCCAGAAAGTGGCTTGGGGGCTGTTTCATTTAAGCATCATCCAACTTCACATGAAGCGCCAAAATATGAAGAGCAGTGTAGACCCAGCTTGCACCCTTTTCTCACCCAGCCTGCACCCCTGCAGCGGCGGATCCTGCAGTTCCAGCGCCTGCAAAGCCATCCCCATTGGTGCCCACGGGGTTTCCAGGCCTGAAGGCTCAGTATGTCACATGCGTGTTTGCTTGATTCTGTGGCCTGTGAGTCCAGGCCATGAGAATGTATGCCCGTGCACACTAAAAACGAGACCTGTGCTTTCTACAACTCTTGGACCTTCTAAGTAAACAAAGGGAACATTATCTTTCTTTTCCTTCCACCTCTACCCCAAAGACCTGGACAAGAGTTCACTGCACAGTCTATCCCTGGGCACTCAGGCCAGTCTTCACTCACTCTGCCTCCTAGTAGCTCCTGGAGGCGTGCTTTCTGGAAAACGGATTTGGTAAAGCGTTCTGGAGGAGGAAAAGCTATAAAATATGACAATCACAAGTCTGGAAAGCCATCCAATCAACCGGAAACGTCTGACTCTTGGGTGTATCTATGTGAAAGAGGTACATTGCCAAGTGCCTATTAGTTTAATAACATTTTGAAATTAACTGCCCAAATAGCACATTTTATAGCCCATTAGGGAAATGTCTAGGTTTTGAGAGTGCAGGTGTTGCATTGTTAAATGAGACTGGAGTGTGCACATGCAGCTCACATCTAGCTGTGTTTTGTGGAATCCTCAGCAGGCTGAGGCAGAGGAAAGAGGCTTTCTATAGGAAGTCAGAGGTGGCGCTACACAAGGGCATATTGGAAACACTTGGCACCAGTCAAGAAGCCACACCCTGTCAACTGTTGGTAAGTAACTTGGAAGACTGCTGCATAGCACTGGTTCCTTGCATCAAAGCAAAGATTTTGTTCCATGAGACCCTATCATCTTGGGTCCACTTTGGAAATTAAAAGCAAACTTTTTTCCCTGCAGCCAAGTGCTTACTCTGGCCACTCTCAAAAGAAGCAAACTAGTTCTCACCTTTGCTCTTGAAACTCCTGAAGACAGCAGTCTAGTGGCAAAGCCTTCACAGTAAGACATTTCAATACCCCAAGTTAAATGTTTGCTTATGAATAGCTCTTTGAACTGAATTGGGTAAAACAATGAGTAGAATTAAGGTGTGGCTTGCTCAAGTTTAAGTCCAGATTGACTCAATAACTGGAGGAATAGCTAAAAAAAAAATAGGGGCAGAAGGGTGGGTAATGGGAATACTAGTGACTATTAAACTAGTTATGTGTCTGTTATGTTGATAGCCAGGTGAGGCACGACTTGACAAGATGGATTTCTTTCTGGGAGTGCTATGCCAAGTATAGAAGTGATGAAAAGTTCTTCCTCAGGAAAACCATGTTCCTTCGTATTAGAGACAGAGCTTGAAGACTGGCGTGAATGAGAAAGTATGATGTAGGAAAGAGGGAGGAATGAGAAAGGATTGGAGAGAAAATGGGAGAGTCTATTGACGGTGGGAGAAATCAGTAGACACTGGAGCCCTGTGCCTGAAGATTCTGAAGGAGAAGACAAAAGAGAATGTGAAGGCAGTCAGTGTAGAAGCTGAGACCTGGAACGGCTTCTCCAACACCTGTGTGTGTTTTGCTGGATTTGCGTATGGGACAGTTTATGTAAACATTTTCTTTATATGCGGAAAGAAAATAAGGGTGTCCACCTGATTGAGCTGTGGTAAGGACTGACTGAGATAATGCAGATCTGCAGTGTTTAACGTACAGTAAGCATTCAATAAATAGTCGCTACTATTATAAACTGTGTTTAAAAAGGGCTTAAAGGTCACCTATCACTTCCAACACTTGTTACCACTAGACTATTTTCATCAAATGCCCCTCTTGCCTGTGCATTCCCTGTGATAAGAATCTCATTACCTTCAAGTCAGGTGCCATGGCTCACAGCACTTTGGGAGGCTGAGGTGGGAGGATTACTTGAGCCCAGCCTGAGCAAGAGACCAGCCTGAGCAAGAAAGTGAGACCTCACCCCACCCTTGCCCCCCATCCTCTACCAAAAAAAGAGAAAAAGAAAAAACAAGAAAGTCTCATTACCCCTGAATAGTCTTCTATTTCATAGTTGAACATAGTCAACTATGAAACTATGGAATTTCATTTTCCATAGTTGAAGGTAGAATGTGTCTCACTCCCCTTTTTACCCATTGGTTCTGTTTCTATCCGTGCTGGTCCTCCAAATGTGTAAACCCTATTTCACAAGAAAGCATTCCAAATTGTTTAAAACAAATGACAGATGCTCTGCATGACCTCTTTTGTTGAGGCTAAACATGCCCTGTCCCTTTGGTCTCTCCTCACATGATCTGCTTGCACAATCTTTCCTCATCTCTTACCCTCCAAATTGCCTCTGACCTCCTTAAAATATAAACACACTGCTTCAGCCCAGTCGTCCTAGCAAAACACGTCAGTTCAACGTGCTGCTGTCAGTGTAGCCTTTGAATGGGCAAATCACACTCTTGATATTTATCGAGTTTCCTGAGAACTAAAACTCATGCATCATCATATGTTACTGTTTCTGCATAATTTTGTGGAGGAATCCCAGTTTTGCTCTTTAATGTTTTCTTTTCTGTAAAAGGAGAAGATTTGACTAAATAACTAATGAGGTCCATTTAAAAAAATATTTGGAAATAATTTCAACTTAAAAAAATAGGGGAAAATGATGTGAAGAAATTCAATATCTGTCTCTCCTAGTTTTCCCAAGTTTTATTGTTTTATATTTGATATATCTCTAGATATAGCTAGCTAGATAGATACTCATGATTAATTTTTTTTTTCTGAATCAGTTAAGAGCAGGTACAAACATGCTGTTCCATTGCCCTTAAGTACTTCAGTGTATGTATTTCTCCCAAACGAGGATTCTCTCTTACATAAGCATAATAAAACATTGAGATAACACCATCTACAAATCCATAGAATCTATTCAAATTTTCTCAACTTTCCCCTGAATGTCTGTTTTGCTTTCTCGTCCAGAATCCAGCATAGGATCATGTATTACATTTAGTTGACATGTCCTGTTATTCTCCATTAATCTGCTACAATTTTTCAGTTTTTCCCCAACTTTCATGACCTTCATGGCTTTAAAAACATATACTTTTCATTCTGTAAACTGTTGCTCAACTTGGGTACATCAGCTGTTTCTTCATATCTGATCCAGGCCATACATCCTTGTCAAGAACATCAAAGAAATTACACTTTACCCCTGAGAGTGCATGACATTAGAAGGCACGTGGTATCAGTTTAACAGAACCACCACTATGATGTTAACTTTTAACATCTGGATTAGTGGATACCGGGATTCTCCATTATAAAGTCACCATTTTCCCATTTGTAATTAATAAGTATTTTGCAGAATATGCTCTGAGGTTACGCCCATATTCTGTTCACATTGAACCTTCACTCAGCTAGTATTGGCAGGCACTGATAACACCTGCCTAAATCAACCACCACTGTGATGGCTGCCAAATGGCAATTTTCCATTTGCACCTTTGTTTTTTGGCATTTATTAGTTGGCATCCTTCCATAAAGAACATCTTGGCCTTCCCTGCACTTATTTACTTATTTTAGTCTAGGCTTATGGTCTTCTAGTCTGTTCTATGGGTTGCATTCCATTACTTTCATTATTTATTTTGATACCCAAATTGTCCCAGATTTTGCAAGTAAGTATCTCCTCAAGCTGGCTCTTGGGTCCCTCTGACATATTCCTGTTGTTCTTTGAGCAACCGCTAATTTTCTGGCACATCAAGATGTTCCAGGTTCATTTTGTACTGTCCCTGCCCCTGCCCTGAAATCAGCCCACTCTCCAAAGAGGCCTGGTTCCTCTCAGTGGAGGATGGCATTTAAACACCAGATCTGGGCCCGTGGTTGGCTACTACTACTGGGGAGTCAGACTTTTAGGCCCTTTCGGTGGACACAGGAAATAAATGATACAGGGTCACACACAACCACACATACACATTTACGTGTGTTACTATATGTGTGGATATCTGTATCTATATCCATCTATAAATATATATGTACCTCTATATCTCTATAACTATCTCTGTATTGTGGATTCACATCAATACCTTCCATTCCAAGCCAACACATCAGGATTCTTTTTAGCCTTTCTCCTTTCTATATTTGTAAATCTCTTCTCTAACAGAGAGAAACCTGACTCCCATTATCTTGAGTATATTGACTTATTTGCTCCATCTGGACTTACATAACAATCTCTGATGACATCAGCTACCTCCTCATTCTTGCCCCAATTGCTGCACCTTTGATCCTCCTGCCCCTAGACTTTTGGCTCCACCACAGCCTCTGCGACATGTCTCCTTGGCCCCTGGTTCTGCTGCTGCCTCCTCAGCTTCTGACCACACCCACTCAGTAAAATGACTTTGCTGCCCTTGCAGTTGTTCAGGTCAAAATCCTGAAATTATCCTTCATAATATTCTTTCTCTCACATCTTGTATCCAATCTATAGCAAATTCTGTTTGCTCTACCTTCAGATAGGTCCTGAATTCAACCCTTTCTACCATCTCCACCATGACTTCCCTGGCTCTGGCCAACATCACCTCTTGTCTGGACTTTTTTTGTTTGTTTTTTTGTTTGTTTGTTTGTTTTTTGAGACAGGGTCTCACTCTGTCACTTGGGCTGAAGCGCGACGGTGAAATCTCGGCTCACTGCAACCTTTGCTTCCCAGGTTCAAGAGACTCTCCTGCTACAGCCTCCCTAGTAGCTGGGATTACAGGCACCCACCACTGCACCTGGATAATTTTTGTATTTTTAGTAGAGACAGGGTTTCACCATGTTGGCCAGGATAGTCTCGAACTCCTGACCTCAGGTGATCCACCCACCTCTGCCTCCCAAAGTGCTGGGATTACAGGCATGAGTCACTGTGCCCGGCCTTGTCTGGACTTTTGTAATAGCCACCTAACTGATCCCCAGCACCACCCCTTTCTTATGTTCCTAAAGACAATTGTCACTCCAGTAACCTTAATAGTACTTTCAAAATATGCCACATTTCACTTCCTTGCTCTTCACATGGGAAGATCCTAAACGATCTACCTCTTTCACCTTGTCTTCTACTGCTCTTCACCTGTCCCCTCCTCAGCACGCTGGCTTTCCTACCCTTCCTTCTACCTCGGACTTTCTTACCCTTCCTTCTACCTCGGACTTTCTTCCCCATGTAGCCTCATATCTCCCTTCCTCACCACATTTAAGTCTTTGCTCAAACGTGTCTTTTTCAGTGAAGTCTTGTCTGGGCACCATATTTAGCATTGAACTCCCTCCTTCCGATTTACCTTCTCTCCCTCACCTGCTTGGCTTTTTTCTATAGCATGTATCACAGTCTACCATACCATATATTGTCTTGATCCAGTTATAGTCTGCAGCCTCCCTGTCCCCCTGCCTTGATTATAAACTCCATGAAAAAGGAGAGTTTGGCCCGTTTTGTTTACTGCTGACTCCACAGTGCCTACTGCAGACCCCGATATATAATAGACCCTCAGTAAATGTTGGTTAAATTAATGGATGAAATTACAAAAATACACAAATGTATTTAGTAGTAACTATACATATACCCATGCTAAGCGGTTGCCAATGTGACTTGAGGGTCTGAGGCCAAATGGTGTTAACCTGAAAGATTTCACAGAAAGGAATTCTGCACACACGTTAAAGGCAGATTATAGTAAAAGGCTACACAAAATGTAAAGACAGAATAAAACACATTTCATTCAGCTCATTGAGCTTCATTGTGTTTGATGATTATGAACTAGAGTAAGTAATCTGGAAACAGGGGCTATCAGGCATCAATTAACCACTTGTCAGACCAAATTACGTACCATTAGGCATTAAAATTAAAAGTCCTAGAAATATTTCCAAGCATAGTCTCTAAAATCATCTATTCTGTTCACAGGTTTTAGACATATTTTTCTCTTATGAAAATAGAAGCAGAAATAACTCACTAGAGGGGCTCAGGAAATTTTAAATCTAGTACCTTCTTCTTTTTTTTAAGGCAGCCACTCAGTTCACAAGGGAAATAAAGCCTCTTCTTTTATTATTAAAGACCTAGGTCCAACTCGGTCCTTTATAAGCCATAAGTCCTCAGAAAACATTTATGTAAAATGAAATGGAAACTCATACACATTGGACAAATTTTCAGCATCGATTAGTCATCACATTTTTAATGTACCTCATTCTCCATACTTTGGAAGACTCTGAGTGCACATTTGAAAACTGTTTAGAAAGCAAGTTTCACTGAGGCCAGTCTTACAATTATTTAATGACAGTGCTTAGTGACAATACATAAGATACTTATATTTGCAAGTGCAAAAGTTGTTATTTTATTTTCTATAAATCCCTCCAAATATATAGATAGATATTTGGGACATTTCAATGAAGCTCAATGAATTGAATGAAAAAATATAGCTCTGATAAAAATTTTAGGTATTCTAACTTTTAAAGGTTTTCAGCACATCCTTAATGGAATGTTGAGGTGGTTGGAAAGAGTTATTTCTTTTAAATTTATCTCATAGTGTGTAGCTTTCAAAATGAATTTTGGATTCTGCAAAAATAGCTATCTGGTTTATGCATTAAGGATCTTTTGCAAGGAAGACCTTTCCAGGTTTTCTCAAAGGAGCCATCATCGCTAACACAATGACTGGCAAAGCTCATTGCTGGTGTCCAATGCCTACCCGTCCACAAACTGGAGACTGACACTTGCAGCATAAATCGCTTCCTCCTGATGCCATTATTCTGGCACTGAAAAGTGTGAATGTTAAGCAAAAAGTCAAATAAACCTAAGATTTCTTGAAATGCCTCCTAAGTTCTTGCCTCGTGCTGTTGCTTTATTAGCTGTGCGATCTCAGCCTAATCTCTCTGAATCTCAATTCCCTTATGTGAGTTGGGAATGGCAACGAGTATCTTATGGAATAGGTAGGATTAAATGAAATAATTTGGTGAAAGGACTTTGAAAACTGTGAAGTTCACAATCGTCCTCCTCATGAGGCTACCTACGGTGAGCAATGACAGAAGTTTTAAAGTGCTCTCAAATGTGAAGCCTCTCCTCCTCTTCCACCTCTTCCTCCTCCTTTTCCTTCTCTAGATCCTACAATCCTGCTTTCTCCCTAAGTGAAGTCCTATTTTTTTTTAAAACAGCTGAGCTCTCAGTGATTTCACCGTACTCCAGAACGTGTTACATTTGACATGGCGTGAACTAGCCCCAGAGTGGTTGCTTTGAAATTGTCTCTAAATTAAAATAAAAATTTAACCAAGTTGCTGATACCAGAAAGTTCCAGAGTAAGCTCTGCCCTTTGCAGCAAAATATCAAGCAGCAGTGACTGATCAATAAACCTTCCACATAACTGCAGATCGTAAAGTCACTGTAAAGATTTAGCACTTGATGTTTCCTTGTTCTTTGCTTGACGCATGCCAGCCGGTGAAAAGAGCACTCTAGGAGACCGAAAGCACTGAGGTTATTTTCTGATCTGGGGCAACGCATGCAACCTCAGCAGTAAGCTGAAGTTTATTATCTGAAAAGCGAATTCTTTGTCAAATTTTACAAAGCAAGAAATGCTCAAAATACAACCTGAGACTGATACATGTAAGTTGTCAGCTGTTGACATCTGTATCACCTTAAGCCAATGCTGGTAACTGGAGTGAATGTTAATCTGAGTTACGCTTTTTCTCTTTTAAAATGACAGTCACACTTTTGGTCATGAAAATCCATGATTTTAGCTCATATTTCATTTACTGAGATTGAGTTCATTTTAATTTTTCCTAAAAGAGATCACTGAATATCTTTCATTCAGCTAGAAACTAGGATCAGAAGCCCAGTTTCTACAGGAGGCAACCACTTTCTCCAATTACCTTGGATTCTGTTGGTGTGAGCCTCCTCCAGTTTTGTTAGGTGATGGATGATGATCATATCCTTTACTGCACTTGGGATTTAGGTGCAAGGTCACTGCTAACCCAAAGGGCTGTCTTTTCTGAAAATAAATCCCCACAGGCACAAAGCTATCTTGTATTAGGCAAACAATTGGCTGGGTCCTGGCACTCACTGGCCCCCTTGTATTGTCTGGGGTTTTAAAGTCATGTATCTATATATTCAGGTCCCACTGATATCTAACAATAGCTGATTATGCAGTGTTAACCCTTCACTTTGACTGATTTCAGGAACTCTATCCTTGCTGGTGGTCCCTGAGGTTTTGTGGTAGCAGAGACTTGAGTTCCCTTTAACTAATTTTATGTTTAGGGAAGAAAGAGAAGAAGCAAAGCTCATCAAGACAGTGGCCAGACAAAGGGCTTTTTGCTTGAACAGTCATCTTATAGATCTAAAATGGATAAGCCATGGGTTGAATTATTACCCTTTTAATCCACCTTTATAATACTCTTACGAAGTCAGCTGGGGTCACTTCAGGTCAAAGCAAGACTAGCCAATGTCTGTAGTGATAGTATCCTATGATCTTGACTGTGTGGCTCCTAGATCTTGTCGGTCTCTGTCTCTGACCTAACCCTCACTTTTATGATCTTGTCTTACCTGGCTTGATGCGGTTGTTTGTGGGGGGTGGATTGTCCCCAGGGGAAGAGGCTCATGCAAGACTCTGGCAGACCCGAGATGTTGTGAAAAGGGATTTGAGACAGGTATCACGCAGGCACCACACAGGAATCTTGGAAACAGGATGGGTTTCTTTGGAAATGTAAGATACTAAATTATGAGTCGTTTCCTCAGTAAATAGTGTATCAGTGACATTTTAAAGGGAAGAATTTGCTCCAGAGAATTGTTCAGTCATCAGATTCTTTTTTTTTTTTGAGATGGTGTCTCACTTTGTTGCCCAGGCTGGAGTCCAGTGGCGTGGTCTCGCCTCACTGCAAGCTCCGCCTCCCGGGTTCACGCCATACTCCTGCCTCAGCCTCCCAAGTAGCTGGGACTTACAGGCGCCCGCCACCACGCCCGGCTAATTTTTTGTGTTTTTAGTAGAGACGGGGTTTCACCGAGTTAGCCAGGATGGTCTCTATCTCCTGACCTCGTGATCCGCCCGCCTCAGCCTCCCAAAGTACTGGAATTACAGGCGTGAGCCACTGTGCCCAGCTCAGTCATCAGATTCTAAGTAAACTTGTAAGTGTTCTCATATTTCCCACATCATTGATCAATAAAAAGGAAAAAGCTTATTTTATTTTTAAAAGCTAATCAAGAATTAAAAATCTGTAAGAAAAGGACATTTCTCCCAGCGTATTTAAAACCTGTATTTATGTGCACATAGCATAGATTCCTGTGGGGCCCTGAGTCACCTGGAGACTTATCAGGTTTGGCCAGATCTGTCTTCAGATGATGTCTTGAATATGCCCACCTCTTCTGTCCTGCAGTTTCCAAACCTTTGTTTTCTCTTGCCTGGACTATCAGTGGCCTCCTGACTATTCCCTACCCTTGCTGCCTTCTGTCTTGTCCTCTGCATTCCACCCAGAGGGGTCCCTTTTTTGCTTGATACATTTCAGTGACTTTCCATTCCCTGCAGATGCAATGCATAAATGCACAGTGGATCCCAGGCAGGGACTGCCGCCTACCTACCTAGCAGCTTCATCTCCTCTCACCTCTCCGGGCCCCAGCGCGACCTCACTCTGAGTTCTGTGATTGCAAAGAGCTCTTTTCTACCCCATGCCTTCTCACAGGCTGTTTTATCTGCCTGGATTCCGCTTTCCCATCTCTTCATTTTACTAAGGCCTGTTTTATTCCTCAAGCCCAATTGCTGACTCACCTCCTCAGGGGAAGCTGGCTCTCCCCTTGCACCTCTCAATTTCAGTTAAATTCCACATAACCTGTATATTCTCCTACCCCAGCGCTGGTCACTCAGTAATGACTGATTCATGACATTCCCTGAGCTGACTGCAAGATCTGTGAACACAGACAGTGAGAATTTGTTCTCCCCTTTATTTACAGCAGGTAGATGACCCTCATCTGGAGAGGAGGTGGCACATTGTGGTCGATCACACCAGCTCTGGAGCGAGACTGCCTGGATTGAGTTCCAGCTCTGTCTTTCTGACCTGGGGTAAGTGACCAACCCCTCTGTAAGTCAACTTCCTTATCAGCCGAAATGGGTCACTATGGTACCCATACCATTAGATTCCCTTTTCTGTCAAGTGGAGATAGTGACAGACCCCTTCCACAGTGTAAAATTCTGAGGCTTCGCTTAGTTAATGTGTTGATATAGTTTGGATATTTGTCCCGCCCAATCACACGTTGAATTGTAATCCGCAGTGCTGGAGGTGGGGCCTGGTGGGAGGTGTTTGGATTATCGGGGCGGATCCCCAAGACTGCTTGGTGCTGTCTTCCTGATAGTGAGTTCTCACAAGATCCGGTCCTTCCTCCCAACCCTCTCTCTCGTTCCTGCTTGCCCCCGTTTTGCCTGCTACCCCTTCACCTTTCACTGTGATCATAGCTTCCTGAGGCCTCCCTGGACGCTGAGAAGACACCAGCACCGTGCATCCTGTAAAGCCTGTAGAACCCTGAGCCAAGTAAACCGCTTTTCTTTATAAATTACCCAGTCTCAGGTGTTTCTTTATAACAATGCAAGGACTGCCTACCACATATACGTAAAGCACCTAAGACAATTTCGAGCACCTGGTAAACAATGTTTTCATTATAAGGTATTCTTACAATCAATAAATATTTTTTATTAGAAAAAAATGAATTAATTTATTCTTCTTTTGTCACAGATTTTGTTCCTCATTTTGGATAATTATTCCTTGATTTAAATTATATAATACATATTAGTATTATATATAATACTATTAGTATTAGTATTAATATTAGTATTATTATACTAATATTACTCCCAAGACGTAATATTATTAGTATTATATATAATACATATTAGTAATATTACATACTAATATATAATATATACATATTATATATGTATATATTATACATATTAATATATATACATAGTAATATATAATACATATTAGTAATATTATATATTAATATATTATATATATTATACATAGTAATATATATACATAGTAATATATAATACATATTAGTAATATTACATATTAATATATTATATATATTATACATATTAATATATACATAGTAATAGATAATACATATTAGTGATATGTATTATATAATTATAATGTATTATATAATTATAATGTATTATATAATTATAATTATAATAGATAAAATAATAAAATCCTCCTGGTTAACATAATTAGTTAAGAATTACATTTTTTTATCAAGAAAGATATGATAAACAGCATCAAAAGTGCCAGATTTGTACTTTTTAAAATATCAATTCAGAGTAGTAATGGAATTTTTTTTGACACTTTCTTTGCCTTTCCATTACAGTCCAGGCATAAAATGACGGCTCCCACAGTATCCCAAATTTGACACTTCTTTTGGTAGAAAAATAGAAGAAAGACCTGAAAAATCTCTGATAATTAACAAAGAGAGAAGAGTTATTTTGTTCCTTTTTTCAGATAAAATTTTTGTCATCCTCCAAATATATTTATTAGGAACATTGCCACAGAGAAAATCGATGAAAGAGTTGCCAGCTTCTTTACTGGCATCAGAAAAAAAATGACTAAATTAACATTGGCTACCTGTGTTTTTGGTCTCTTCTTTCTTTAAGTGAATAAATCCATTACACCAATAGAAAGAATAGTGAAAAAACATTTGTATCTACTCAAACCTTGGCTGTTTATGGTTACAATGCCTCGTTTTAAGCTAAAAGCATCTCTTGTCATTATTTTCTGTAACTAGTCCATCATTTATTACAGCATATTTATTATTTTCTGGTTCACAAAATTTAGAATAAACCACTATGACACTTAGGTCAAGGTAGCTTGTTGCGTTGGAATGGCTTCTCTAGTAATATACTAATGGCCATGATCTGGATGTGTGATTATTTACTTTATAATTGGGCAAAATAGTTGACTATTTTTAAAATGTAGGTATATCATATCCTGGATAGTTGTTCTGTTTTTATTGTTGTTACTGTTGTTGTTTTTATGAAATGTGTACATATGGGCTGGGCGTGGTGGCTCACACCTGTAATCCCAGCACTTTGAGAGACTGAGGCAGGGGATCTCTTGAGCCCTGAAGTTTGAGACCAGCCTGGGCAACATAGTGAGACCCCATCACAAAAAAGTATATATATGTGTGTGTAGGCTTCACAGTGAACATTGAAGAAAATTAACCTCTGCTTTATAACAATAGTTTCCACTTTCTCTCAGAGCAGGGCATGACTTAGTTACCTGCTTTACTGAGGTTTGAAAAGGCTTTTGTATATAAAATTACACCTTAATTTAGTGACTCAAATGCATACCTATTTTGGTTAGAAGATTAGAATATAATTAATGTCCTGAGTTGTTGGCTGGTTTATCCTTCAAAGGCTAAATTTAGCTGTATAGAACTATTTTGCATTAAAGGCCAACTTATTTGCTATTTGTTAAGTTTCATGTTTTCATTTAAAATAAGCCTTTATATTTTTCCACAGCTTCCCACCTCCCCATCCCCAGATTATTCCACCCACTGTCAAATTTACTGTTTTAAATTTTTGACAATCTTATTCTTGTATATATTTTTAAATATAAAAATAAAACCTTACTGTATGTACTGTGTGGTAACCTGATTATTTTCATTTAATAAGTATTGTGAACATTTTGCTGTTCAAAAAGTATAATTTTTACCTTAAAAAAACCCCAAAAGCCATAGTTCTGATTTTTAGATCTTTTTTCTCGAGGGCTTAAATGCTGAAATACTGACTCTACAAACTGAGGTCTGAGTATGAGTCCAAGCAGTCCACAAAACCGCACCAAATGTTGCAGTCAAACAGGGCAGCTAAGCAATACTGTTACAAAGGGTTAGGTTAGGTTAGCTCCTCAGTAAATCGAGGGCAGTCCAGTGTGCAAAAGTCTGTCATTTATAATTTGATTGTTTTTACAACACCTGCAGATATAGCGATTAAAATAATCTTCTGTTCGAAGTACAGGTATATCTCCATTTTATTGCCCGAGTATGGATTCCTGTTAGCTGGGATCAGGCCATATCAAATGTATGCCACATTTTACCTGCCTAACCCTGATCGCTGTCTTAATTTAGGCATCTGAGAGCAGAGTTGGAGCAGTTTTCTTCACTGCAGCTTGAGCAATCTCCCCTACTTTTTTATTGTGGCATAGTATACATCTTTACCATCTTACCCATTTTAGATATACAGCCTAGTGGCATTAAGTACATTTACATTGTTGTGCAATTGTTGCTTGAAACTTTTTGAGTTAAGCAGCAACGTGGACTATGCTAAGGTGTTTTATTGTTTTGTTTCTCCTTGGGTGCCTTTCTCCCTCCAGCAGTGATTGATGAGAACACGCAGCTAACCAGAAGTACTTGGTATTACTGGATGCTGGAAATTTTATTCCACATAAAGTACTTTCTGATATTGTCTGAGATGACTAATTAGAATGATTTTGAGTTTTTCACTATTACTTAGGAGCAGAGAGCTTTATAGAAAGCTGCTAGTATTAAGGACATTGATCAGTACCAGGAGATAGTCATCGCAGAACTTGACCTTTAGAAGTGGACACTCTATTCTTCTCTTCATGTGCCAGAGTTCTGAAGCAGTGGACCTCAGTGCTATTTCTTATTTTATCAGATAATTGCAACTTCGGGTGCAAACGTTAACCACCAAAAGTGTATTGTTATGTTTGATTGCACTCAGAATAACCAATCAGACTGCATTTGCATAACAGGTAATGAGACAACTTTGAGACTGAGCTCAATTATCTGCTCTGGGAGTGCCATCCTCGACAAGATTGCACAGGTGGGCTCTCTGTAAAGCCATCATGCCTCCACATCTTTCATTCAGATGCAAAGAAGAGTCAGTGCCAGGTATACTTGCCTCTTTTCTCTGATTTGCTTTCTGTACTCTTCAAAGAGCACAGACAGACACTGCAGATTCGTGCAATGTGCCTTAGATGGCTCTCCAGGTACTTGTGTATGGTCGAATGAACCAGGAAACCCAACATGTGTGCACACCCATTTTCTTTTGAATTCCCATGTGAATCCCCTCAGTTTTGCTAAGTGTTAACTCTGAATGAGTGTGCAAATCATGAATCGACCATTGCTCTTTTGCTTTCCTGTCTTTGGTTTGCTACTCTGTGTGCAGAGAGAACTGGCCAGGTGCAAACCCCAGCCTGATGTGCTCAGAGCAGTCTATGGGAATACTGGAACCCAGGTTATATTCCTTCTTGTTACCTTCACACTCCCCACCCTGGTGACATGTTGTCTTTTGCCTGAATATTTCACGAGGGGCTAAGTTCAAATGAGTAAGCATGTTTTGCTGCAGCAGCTCTCAGACTTTTTGTTTTCCTGGTCTTCTTACACTCTGCTCTAATCTGAATGTTTGTACCCCTCAGATTCACATGCTGAAATCCTAACCCTCAAATTGATATTGTTAGTAGGTGGGAAGTTTGGGAGGCGATTAGGTCATGGGAGAGAAGCCCTCATGAATGGGATTAATGCTCTTATAAAAGAGGCCTAAACGAATTTGTTTGTCCCTTCCACCATATGAGGACACACAGAAGGTGCCGTCTATGAGAAACAGGCCCTCACCAGATGCCAAATCTGCTGGCACCTTAGTCTTGGACTTTCCAGCCTCCAGAACTGAAAGAAAGAAATATTTGTTGTGTATAAGACATCCAGCCTACGGTATTTTTTTTTTAAATTTTACTGGGGACCCCAAAGAACTTCTGCTTATGTGGATATCAGTATTTATCACATTAGAGAATAAATGTAAGAAAGTGAAAAATATCTAAATACAAGCTGTCAGAGCAATGACATCATTACATGTCGTGTAGAGTCTGAAAACTTCATAGTCTACTCATAAGAGAATAAGAGGAAAAAAGGCAATGATGTCTTAATTTTATTGTGAAAATCGCTTTAACTATGCAGATTCCCTGAAAGGGTATCAGCCACTGCCCAGCATTTCCAAGACCACACTTTGAAAATCACTCTCCTAGAATAAACCCTCAGTTTTTAGGGTTTTTTTTTTTATACTCTTTAAAACATTACTATTTCACAGCATCTAAAGGACATATTTAGGAAACAATATTTGGTAACATTCTGCTTGACTTGAAGTGTAGGTGGCAAAGGTGCTTGATAAAGGAAGTTTTTTCCCTTCAAGATACTTTTCTTGGAGTTAGATTGTCTATTTTTTCCCACCGCCTACATCTCACAAAGTTAGTCCTCTGTCAAGACTAGAGTCTTCAGCTACAGTTAAAAAATTGTGGTATAGAAACAGCAGATAAAACTGTAAATAGAACTAAACTTGTTTCCACCATTGCATCGAAGTTTAGTTAATGGACTTTGTGGGTATTTGAACCCTGTGTTTGACATGCAATCAAAATAAGGAGAAAACCTCCCTCCTTTGGATAATCATTCTGCAGGGGATGTGGTAGGGGGGACGATGTTGGCCTTTCAGAAAAATGCAGTCAGAGTGGCTTGCTGCTGGAGATTTCAGAGAGAAGCCACAAAGATCCAGAAGGAACTAAACTACAATAACAGCAACAACAACAAAACTTCAAGAAAGAGGTGCTGTGTTTAGGAATTAGAGGAATTGGGCCAGCATATGGTGGGGGGCAAGTAAAGTTGCATAGATCTTTATTTATACTGAGCGCATACAAATTAGTTGGTACTCAATAATGCAGGCAAGAAATAGCAGAGGGAAGGGAAAAGGCTGTGCTTAGAAGTCAGGCTGTCAGGCCTTCCACCGACTGACTGTGTGAATCTGGATTAAGTAATCAAATTACTTTATCTCTCTGAACTACTTTCTCTTCTGCAGAATAGCATCCTAATACTGTCTTGCCCAGTGATGGCCAGAAGTAGACATGATAGTTTCTGCACATGCCAATTGCTTAACACGCCACAGCAGGGAAGATGTGCACAAAATAAAGACACACGGTGATCATGATGATGCTTTGTTCACTCTTCACCTCCACAGACCTCCAGAAATCCAAGGGAAAGGGAAACCCCTGCAACTTTGCTCCCCACCCTGGCCCTCAACTTGCCCTTGACCCTCAGATCACCCCCATTGTTCTGCAGATGTCTGCGGATATGGCCAAACTCTGTGCTGCTCAGCATGAGAGTGGACTGGGGGTAAACGGGGAGGGGTCCCACTGTTTGTATAATCCCAAAATTTGTTCTCCAGGACCCAGGAGAGTGGCTCCTTTCTGGCCAGA
The DNA here is from genome assembly GCF_003255815.1 of Theropithecus gelada. NCBI lineage: Eukaryota > Metazoa > Chordata > Mammalia > Primates > Cercopithecidae > Theropithecus > Theropithecus gelada. Next base: position 7,753,860 of record NC_037686.1, on the reverse strand, counting down.
CTCTGCTTTACAAAATCATATGCAAAACCACAGTCTTGGTTGGTAACTTTCTTTCACCAAGAGGTCAGTGAAAGCATCCACTGCCTTCCATTGAAAGTGGAACAGGGCAACCCTCTGGCATTTTACACCAAGAAATTTGGAAGACAAGCCTTGCGGATGAGTTTCGTCTTCCCTGCCAGTTATTATCGCATGTCTAAGTTAGGGTGTTAATGCTTCAGATGAGTCACTCATGGCAGCGGCTAGACATTTTCTCATTACTTATTAAGAATAGTGTGACTTTTTACTTCCTGCTCATCTTCCCTCCCTCCTTCTGTTTGAACCTTTTGCAACTGTAATTTGTCAGCACTGGCAAATTTCACTTATGTGCTACTTTCTCCATCTCCCAGATCATTAACAAAGGTGTAAAACACAAGGGGGAGAATAGAAAGAAATGAGACATGTTTCAGGACTCTTTAATAGCATAAGAGTACATTTAGAGATGTGAAAATGACACTCAGGACAAAGGAAGAAAAGCACACCTTAGTAATAGGATTCCTTGTGCTTCCCAACCAAGGTCATAATTCGGAGCAATGATCGGCTGAAACTTTTATTAGAGGGAAAGAATGATTTTTAAACATTATATTGTTTGTTAGATACTGGTCGGGGTTCATAGTGTCACCTTTCACTGTACTAAGTGCTTCAGGGAATGCCATCTGACTTCCAGGTGATCCAGGGACATCTAAACAGGGTTAAAGAGAGGCAGGGAAGATGGGAAGAAAATAAAATACCACAGTATTCTTAACTCACCAAGACTTAGTGAGATATTTTATTCTCTCATGGGTTGTACGTCAGACTATTCTTTTGGAAATCCTTAGTTTTGCAGGAACTGGCCAAGTGACATTGGATGTATTAACTACCTAACTTTCCTTTGAAGTTAGATGAAATTAGTGCCATCCTGTTTTGCACAATGGCCAGGAGCTGTGGTCTAACGATAGCCAACAGCCTGGAAGGCTTCACTTGCCAGCTGGGTGCCATGGACATCAATGGAATGATATCAGTAACGAATTGGGCACCTACTGTATGGCACTCCATTTTAGTCACTGGAAACAGAGTTCATTCCTCTTAAGGACATACAATTTGTTTTTTTTTTTAGTAAGCTAAGGACACATGACAAGCTGAACAGTGAAAGCTGGCAGCAAAAGATGAAGTAACAAATCTTTGGTCAGAGGCTGGGGACTGTACTCAGGAACCCCAGGGCCCTCAAGATAGGCATGGTGGCTTATGCCTGTAAACCTAGCACTTTGGGAGGCCAAGATTGGTGGATCACTAGAGGCCAGGAGTTAGAGACCAGCCTGAGCAACATGACGAAACCCGTCTCTACTAAAAATACAAAAATTAGCCGGGTCTGGTGGCTCATGCCTGTGATCCCAGCTACTTGGGAGGCTGAGGCACAAGAATCACTTGAACCTGGGAGGCAGAGGCTGCAGCGAGCTGAGGCTGTGCCACTGCACTCCAGCCTGAGTGACAGAGTGAGACTCTGTCTCAAAAAAAATAAAAATAAAAATATAAAAGATAATATTTTGAGATGAAGAAAGAAAATACAAAAATCACCCGTGTTTACCTTTTATCTTTTAATTTCTATTTTCATGACGCATTAAAGTGTGCATTTACAACATCCATTAGGTAGTATATTTATATAGTTTATAAATGGGCATACATAAATGTTTTGCCAGTGGGGATCTTGTTCAATAGAGTTGAGAGACCCCTGCAGCAGGCAGTGAGAGCCGAAGGAGCCTGGGGAGAAATAGATCAATGTGGGCTCCAGCCAAGAGGCAAGGAGGGCAAGGAGGGGCAGAATTGAAATGGGTGGGAAAGGGGAGAATATCCCAGGCCAGAAGACAACAGGAGCCAAAAAATGGAGGTTGGTGGCAACAGAATGTTTCTGAGACTGGAAAGGGACTGAGCAGTCTAGGGAGGAGGGAATGTGCTTGAGAATGGAGTAATAGATACAGATTTGTTGTCAGAGGGAGCAGGGCAGGGAGTAGGGTGTTTCAATTCATGAATACAGGGTGAGACCCTACAGGTGGAGGACATGAAGACTAAGAGTGGATATTTAGGAGGTTTTAAACTGGGCTCTGACAGGTTGAAAATTATATTTATGGAAAACTAATTTGCCTGCACAAAGAAGCCTGGGTTGAAGTGGGAGGTGTGAGGTAGGGATTTTCAGTAGAAATAATGCACAGAAGGCGGGAGCAGATTACGTTAAATTGGTGCAAAAGTAATTGCAGTTGTGCCATTATAAGTAACGTCAACAATCGCAATAATTTTTGCACCAACCTAATATTCAAGTGGTAAAGGTGCAAGATGAGTCCCTGATGGCTCTGGGTTAGGGACTAACCCTATACTCAAGTTCATTATCCAGAGTGGTCTACCCAACAGGCAGCACTCCATGCTGGGCAGGCTGAGGCTCTGGGTCAATAGACGTGGTTTGAATTCAAGCTTTACCGCTTCTTTCAGCTATAGCCACGCACAAGATACTTTAACCTCTGAAACTTGTTTTCTCATTTGTAAGATGGGAATAATAGTAGTGTCCACCTGATGGTGTTATTGTGGGGACTAAGTGGGGTATGCACTTAAAGTGATTTGTAAAGGGCTTATCAATATAGTATTCAGAAAGTTTTCTAAATTTTTGAATAAAAATTATTTTAATGAAAACGGCAATAAAATATAAACATCAGTTGAATGAGATGCTCTTTAAAAACAAAACTTAAAGACAAATATATACGTAAGAACTTTTCATTAACCTAATTTTCTGTTACTTTTATTTATTTGTATTTCCCATTTCGTTCCTTCAAAAGCAAATGTTCAATTTTCACCCAAGCTTCCACTTTGAATTCCTGCCCTTCTCCTCCCTCACAGGCTCTTACGCCATGAGGGGTAATGGCATTGACACTAATCAGGTTCTCAAACTTCAGCACCACTTCTTTAAACACACGTTGCTGGCCCCACCCACAGTTTCTGATAAGATTCCCGGTGATGCCAGCATTGTTGGTCTGGAGATCACTCTTTGAAAACCACTGTTGTAGAAAACAGAGTCCTACATTTTTCTTCCTAGGTAGATCCTAGGTTTAGATTCTTGGCTTTGCAGTTAAATCCCTCACTCCATTAACTGAAAAAATCTTGGTGGTGGTATGGTTGGGAAATGGGAAGACAGTGTATTTTACTTCCTTAGTCTTAGCTTTGCTGCAATTTATTACATATGGAAAAGCAGGATAAAAAAGAAACGCATGCAGACTTTGTGTGCCTCCACATAGAAGAGATATGACAAAGCTTTGTTCTGTCATTAAAAGTAATCTCAGAGTTTTTCTCTAGCCATGTGGAAACAAGTTAAGAAGCAACCAATCCCTTTCTTCCTCCATCCTTTAGTGTGGGTGATTGGACATTTCTGCCAAATGAATTTTAATTATAGTGATTCCCTTACCAATGACTGATACTCGTACATTTGAGTAAAACACAAAATGTGTTCTGATGTTTAGATTTTGTTTACAAATCCAAGCTTATGCTGAAGGACAGATTTTTTTACAATTATTTAAAATATTTTAAATTTGTAGTAAAATACACATAATACAGGCGTATCTTGTTTTATTTCAGATTGCTTTATTACACTTTGCAGATATTGCGTTTTGTACACATTAAAGGTTTGTGGCAACCCTGACTTGCTTAAGCAAGTGTATCAGGCTGTATTTTCAACAGCATGTGTTCACCTCATGTCACTGTGTCACATTTTGGTAATTCTCACAATATTTCATATTTTTAAATTATTATTGCATCTGCTATGATGATCTGTGGTCAGTGATCTTTGATATTGCTATTAGAATTGTTTTTGGAGCGTCATGAACTGCATCTATATAAGACACTGAACTTAATCAATAAATGTGTGTGTTCTGACTGCCCCACCATCAGCCGTTCCATGGTCTCTCTCTGCTCCTCAGGCCTCCTTATTCCCTTACACATGAATATTAACATTAGGCCAATTAATAACTCTACAATGGTCTCTAAGTGTTCAACTGAAAGAAAGAGTCATGTGTCTCTCAATTTAAATGAAAAGCTAGAAATGATTAAGCATATTGAGGAAGGCACGTCAAAAGCCAAGACAAGCCAAAAGCTAGGACTCTTGTGCCAAATAACTAAGTTGTGGATGCAAGGGAAAGTTCTTGAAGGAAATTGTAAGTGCTACTCCAGTGAACACATGCATGATAAGAAAATGAAAGGGCTTCATTGCCGATAGGGAGAAAGTTTAGTGGTGTGGTTAGATCTAGCCAGCTACAACATTCTCTTAAGACAAAGCCTAATCCAGATCAAGACCTTAACTCTCTATAACTCTGTGAATGCTGATAGAGGTAAAAAAGCTGCAGAAGAAAAGTCCAAAGCTAGCAGGGATTAAATCATGAGGTTAAAGGAAAGAAGTTATCTTCATAATACAAAAGTGCAGGGTGAAGCCGTAAGTGCTGGTAGAGAAGCTGCATCGAGTTATCCAGAAGATGTAGCTAAGATCATTGGTGAGGTGGTTACATGAACAACAGATATTCAGTGTAAGCAAAACAGCCTTCTCTTGGAGGAAGATGCCATCTAGGCCTTTCATAGCCAGAGAGAATTGTTTGATGTATAGAAGTTTTAAATTTTGATATAGCTCAATGTATCTATTTTTCCTTTTTTTGCTTGTGCTTTTGCTATCAAATCTTAAGAAATCATTGCCAAATCCAAAGTCATGAAGCTTTTCCCCTGTGTTTTCTTCTAAGTGTTTTATAGTGTTAGCTCTTTTATTTAGGTCTTTAACCTATTTTGGGTTAATTTTTATATAAAGTAAGGGTCCAATTCTATCCTTTTGCACATAGATATCCAGTTTTCTCAATACCTTTTGTTGAAAGCACTATTTTCCCTATGGAATGGTTTTGGCACTCTTGGTGGAAATCATTTGACCATATATGTGAGTGCCCAGCAAGTTGTAACTATTGTTCATGTCAATATTATCACTCAAAGGCTGAAATCTCTTAGTGATGCCTAAGGGAACTTGAAATGTGGTGATACCACATTGCCTCCTTGAGCAGCTCAAAAACCTCTGTTTGGTAGATGCAATATCTGGGTCACCTCGGCATCTGTTTTTATTGGCTGTTTCTTTTAAGTGTCACATTTCCCTACTTCTTTGCATATCTGGTGATTTTTCATTGTATGATGGGCATTATGAATGACAAGTCATTGGGACTCTGCAATCTGTGACGTTCTTCTGAAGAGCAGCTTTCTTTTTCTAGCTGGCAATTGAATTGGCTGGTTTTGAACTCCCAATTGTCTCCCACATGCTGGGCAGCAGGTGAAATCTCAGCTCAGTTCTTTCAGATTCTAGCTCTTGGTTTTGGTCTAGCCTCCCCTAAGAACTCCCCCATACATGTTTAGTTAGTAGTCTGCCAAGAGTTTAATCAGATTTCTGTTCATAGATTTTATGCACATTTTCTAAAATTCCCTTCCTTCCAGCCTCATAACTTCCTGTCTTCTCTGACCCTTAACTCTGTCCTCTGGCACCTCAAGCCAATAAGGTTGCTGATTTCTGCCACTTAAATACAGAGATCGAGGATGATCTCCAAGAAAAAAACACACACTTGCAAATCTCACCCACTGTAGTTGATCTTTCAAGGTTTATGCTTGTGTTCGGCCATTTCAAATACTTCAAATCGTTGTTTTATTTTTTATTTGTCAAAATTTTGTAATTGAATCAGGAAGTTATGTCTTATCAAGTGATTTTACCATTAGCAGAAGCTGGAGCTCAGAGTCTGTAAAACAATGGATTTAATAAAGAATTTTCTTAACATAGGGATGGCACATTTCAATTCATCTTAATGTTGTAAGGTGTGAGACTTCTTCGCTTACTAATCCTCTTTGTGACGCAGGTACACAATATTTACTCTGTAATCGCCCATTATTACATCACATATTAAGCTCAGTTTATAGGTTTCATCTTCACTGTCACACTCTATGCAAAATATTCCATTTTGTGTTTGTGTGGAGGGAGAAATGGAGGGTGAGCAGGTTTCTTTGTAACGCATAAATTTCTCTAAAAGTTGAATTATGTATTCTGCTTTTAAGAAGGTCTGCATCGCTGAGACATTTAAGTCTCCTATGACTCCTGTTCCCCAGATCTCTCAGTGTCTTAACTGCCTTTTACGTATTGTTTATTTGAGGCGGGAGAAGCAAAGTGTTTCTTTTCAAGCAACTGCTTCAAAAGCCAATGATGCAACATAAAATTGAAAAGAAATCTATGTCACATAGAACTTGTGATGCACGTTTTGTAGTATTCTCTAGGGTCCCGTTCAGAGAACCTGGAAGCAGTTTTTAAAGATATTTTAATAATATATTGTATGCCCAAACTGCAAACAGAAAAAAATTGGAAAATAGGACCTTGGGAATACAAGCTCAAAGAGTCCATTTGTGGATATACTGAAAAGCAATATTGGGCCTTCAAAAATGGCATCATAGGTCAAACTAGAATTTTAAGAAAGTAGCTATATTATAGTAGTGAATTCCCCACACTGTTGCTTGCTTTTACACACCAGCAGAAGAGGCATGATTTACACAAAAAGAATGAAGAGTAACTTGTCCCCATCATACCTTATTACCTAATATCCATGTTAAAAGTTTCAAAAAATATTTCACTATTAAATGCAATGATTTCAACTAGGGTGGTCATCAGAATTACGTGGGGATCTTTTATAAATATGCAGGCCTGAGCTCTACTCACAGAGACGGGATTTGGGCTCCTGTATTTTTTTTAAAGGCCCTCAAGAGAATCCTAGAAGCATCCCCTAGGCACTCTTAGAAAAAGTCTCAGCAATAAGAACGCATAACAAATAGTTGCTCGGAAGTAAGGAAATAATGGAATGAAGAATGTTTATTGTGACACTCAAGTCAAACTTGGAATATTTCAGGTCATAAAAGATAGAGGCAATAATGCTAAATGCTATATTTGGATGAAATTGAGCAAGTCTAAGCGAGTAGGTTTTGCACGTTATTCTTGGTGTCATCTTTTAAAAAGTTACATAAGGCTCATTAAAGTACTCGCCTGATGACAGATAAAGGACCTAAAAATCCAGATATGCATTTTATTCTCTTTCAGACCCAATAAATGGGAAGCAGATCTCAGCCACATGCAGAATTTAGCGTGCACAGAGGTGCTCTCAGCCCCTGGAGGCAAATCTGGTTTCTGGTTGAAATCACGTTACCATTGTAGCTGTTTCTGTTCTGCTTATTGAAAGAGCTCTTGCCATGATTGTGGATACTAAAATAGACTTCTCAAGAGCTGGTTCTTGGTCTGACGAAAGTAACAAAGGTAGAAAGGCCCTTGTGAAAAAGAACACTAACACCAACTCTTGACCTATTTCCCACGTACCTTTCGCTTCTGGAATCAGCCTCTCATTTTCAGTTTAAACATTTGTAGATTAGCACACTCTGTGGAAATTTTCTGAATATAAGAACCAGACACCATCCTGGCTAACACGGCGAAACCCCGTCTCTACTAAAAATACAAAAAATTAGCTGGGCATGGTGGCGTGTGCCTGTAGTCCCAGCTACTCGGGAGGCTGAGGCAGGAGGATGGCGTGAACCCGGGAGACAGAGGTTGCTGTGAGCCGAGATCATTCCACTGCACTCCAGCCTGGGCGACAGAGAGAGATTCTGTCTCAAAAAAAAAAAAAAAAAAAAAGAACCAGACACATCAGTTGGTGTGCTTGTTGACTGGTTCCTTTGTAGACAGTCAAATACGAAAACAGGAAGCAGAGAAGAATAACAATAACGCTCCGGGAGCAATAATGATTCTCTCGTGTTCAAAATGCTTAATTCCTCTTGCTTTAGGTACAGAGTGCCATAACAGTCATCAGGGCAGGTGATCATGGATGAAAAAGTTCTTTCCCTATGGAATCAAAGACTGAGAAGATCTTTCGTATTCATTCAATGCTTGAGAAATTTGTAAATTAAGTTTTCAGTGTAGAATAGTGGGAAAATGTCCTAAAGCTAAGATTACTGAAAATACTGCAAACACAGGTAATTCCCAGAAATTTGATACGTGTGGAATGGTATAGTATTAAGTTGTTTTATAACATTGGAAAAATCTTACCTTGAAGTATACTTTTTTGTCATCTTGTAACTTTTCCCCAACCATCTTACAGTTTCCAGTATTGAGTGTCTGGTAAATTTGTTATCAGAAAAAGTCAAGTACTAAGTGAGAAATTTTATAAACTTCTATCAATATCTCACAACCTTACAAAGTTGAAATCAATTTCTTCAGGCCACAAGCCTTATTGTAATTGCATAATGGTTATTAGTCCTTTGTAATACATAGACATCCACGTATGATAGACAATGCATATGACAAAGTATAATTTATCATTGTCCTTCATAATCAAAATGGCATAAACAATGTTATGATTATATCTGTGCAGGTGCCTCAAATTTTAAATCAGTACCCACATAGAGGAAGAAAATAAAGTATTTTTAACTACTATGTATTGTTCAGTAAAAGTGGATATTCTTCCAGAATGTTAAACATAGCTAAAACTTTATATATTTAGGCCATTATGTTTAAACTAAATTCCGAGCACAGTATTAGGCATAGGTCACACATTCTCAGAATTTGATCCAATAGCCCTTAGAGGGGTAGATAAGAGAAATGAGGAACACCTCTTTTTCGTTCCTATGTTGACCACGTTATTATCTGCTTTTAATGAACCTCCACTTACAGAACTCTTTACATTTCTATGTCCATGATCTGAGGCCTTATCATAAGGGATAGGCCAAAAATCTAGATACAGAGACTCTTTTCCTTAGGCTCAGAAGGACATGATTTAGTGTTAGAAATTATTTTAGTTAAAGATTTAGCATATTCTATTCTGATTCATGCTCTGAAGTAAGCTAGATGAATATATGCTTAAGGCTGGACGATTTATGAATAGAGTAAAATTGATAACACTGCCAGCCTTAAGGCATCCCCTTCCTGGAATGAGAACCATTTCTGGATGAGAGGGCATACAATTTTAAATGGAAAAGGATATTAAAATAAAGTGAAATCAGTAGTTTATGTTATGGCAACAGCTAGTTAATGTTGGTATCTACCAAGAATGTGTGTGCTCGTCAGACGGTGCGATGAGTTTCCATCCCTCCAGCTCCCCTTAGGGGTGCTCCTGCACCCTGCCCACCCAGATCCTGAGCCAGACTTGGCCGGATCAGGCTGACTCTGTCTCTAAGGGACTGGGGACTAGGCGAGTGAGCAAGGGAGAATCCGAGGTGAGTTTTGAATTTGTTCTGGAGTCATCAGACCAATACTGAAGGATCCCTGGGAGTGACTGTGCACACTGAGCTGTGGCTTTTGTCTAAGCCTCCTTGGAGTCTGCCCAACAGCCAGGATAGCCGAGCAATTCCGATCCTGCCTCTGGAATCAGTATCCCAGCTTTAACGCGCAACTCTACTCCTCACTGTGTGACCTGGGCAATTTACGCAACTTCTGCAGCCCTCAGTTTCTCTATCTGAAATGCAGATAATAATAGTTTCTATCCCCTAACCTACAGGATGATGTCCTTTTTGTGCCTCAGTTTCATCATCTATAAAACATATTAATAACAGGACTTACCTCACTTATTGGTGTGAGTATTAAATGAATCAGTCTGTGGAAAACATGTTAACTATGCATGGTACCTACTAAGGGCCACGTAACGGATAGCTGTTATGAATGGTGTGCGAATTGAGTAAAATAAGGAATACAACGCAAACAGCAAACACTTCAAAATATTAATTGCTTGCTCTTCTTTCTCAATTCCTGATTTCCATCAGGCTCCTTTTGAGAGGCTGGAGCTCTCTTCTAATTCCAGCCTGGCTGGAGGGGACTCTGGTAATCTTGCTCTGATAATCCTGCTGGTCCCCTCCTGGAGATTCCCCCGGGGCCCCATCCCCTAGCCAGAGGTCCCAGGGCACACTGCTGCTGCCACCTGCCAGCCTTGGAGGCTGTCTATTCTCTAGAGACTTCTGCTTCTGTGTCCCACTCTTTCCTCCCCATCCCTCTTATTTGTTGACACTTGTCTTTGTCACCCTTAAGTTCGTCATACCCATGTCTGAGCTTTTCGATTTGGACCAGTGACCACTGCGCTGGCCAGGGACACACAGATATGCTCCTTTCCCAGCTCAGGCTAAGCCAGTACTGCTATCCTTTTCCATCAGCCTCTTGCTTCCATCCTAGGATACTCCGTGGACATGCTCCCTTGGAACAGCACAATGCGCTCCTCCAGATAAAGTGATAAGGGAAGGCTTTTAAAAACATTGTGGTAAAAAATGCGCCTATCAAAATTTACTACCTTAACCATTTCTTATCTTTTTCTTTTTTTCTTTTTTTGAGATGAAGTCCTGCTCTGCTGCCCAGGCTGGAGTGCAGTGACACTATCTCGGTTCTCTGCAAACTCCAGCTCCCAGGGTCAAGAAATATTCCTGCCTCGACCTCCCAAATAGCTAGGATTACAGGCATCCACCACCTAATTTTTGTAGTTTTAGTAGAGATGGGGCTTTGCAATGTTGGTCAGGCTGGTCTCGAACTCATGACCTCAAGTGTACAGTTCAGTAGTGTAATACATTCATTTTGTTGTGAGCCCATTAACATTATCCATCTCTAGAACTTTTCACCTGGCAAAACTGAAACTAAACTGGCACCAATTAAACAATACATCTTCTTTCCCCTCCCCACCTCCTGGCAACCACTGTTCTACTTTCTGTTTCTATGAATTTGATGAGTCTAGATACCTCATATAAGCAGAATCATACAGTATTTGTCTTTTTGTGAACATCTTACTTGACTTGGCATAAGGTTCTCAAAGTTCATTCATATTATAGCATTTGTCAGAATTTTCTTCCTTTTTAAGGCTGAATAATATTCCCCTCAATGTATATGCCATATTTTGCTTGTCTAGTCCTCCATGGATGAATACTGGGTTTTTTCCTACTTTTCAGCTATTGTGAATAATGGTGCAGTGAAAATGGGTGCACAAATATACTTTCAAGACTCTGCTTTGGATTTTTTGGTATATATGTAGGAGTGGAATTGTTGGGTCATATGATAATTCTATTTTTAATTTTGTGGGGAATCACCACATTATTTTTGAGGGAGGACTTCTCTTCATAAAGGTTATTTTTGTGTATTTTTATGGGTTTCACCTTGATATGAATTATATAATTAAGTATTGCTACTTGCCACCTAGAGTTTATCTTCGATGCCAGTACTTGAGGCTGACCCTGTCAATGTTTGTCATCATTTCATGAAGAATAGACTTTGGCTATAAAAATCTAAATATGCTGAAGAAAATGTTAAAATGCTAGATCAAGAAGAGAGGAGACACCAGGACATCTGGAAATCATTAGCATCAATCAAGAAATCATTGCCTGACAGATACTGTGATGAGTATTCCTTGTCAGTTATAAAAAACTAATGATCTAGGAGGAGGAATGAAAAGGTAATTTTGCTGAGTTAAGATGAATTAGCTTAGACCCCAAGGAGAGCAGATGTTGGCTCTGAGTTTTTAAATACCAGACTGGAAAGTCTTGTAGTATGCTATCAGATTGTGTTATTCCAGGCTAGGCACTGCCCACTTTGCCCTCAAGCGTATTTCACAGTGAAAGCTCTACCTCCTGGTGTCTGTCTCATGGTGACACATAGACTAAATGGAACCTAGTAGGAGTCACACGAAACATTGGTTCAAGATTCTCCATTAACTAATGGGAAGGAGCAGAGACAAGAAGTCCTTAGAAAGGAAGTATTCTTGAATTCTCGAGAAAAATACCAAATGTCCATTAAGGATGAAGCCAATTGATAATGACAACAAAAAATCCACTATTTTATTGATTTATTTAATTTAATTTATTTATTCATTGGAGACAGAGTCTTGCCCTGTCACCTAGGCTGGAGTAGAGTGGTGCAATCTTGGCTCACTGCACCTCCGCCTCCTGGGTTCAAGTGATTCTCCTGCCTCAACCTCCCGAGTAGCTGGGATTACAGCCACCTGATACCATGCCTGGCTAATTTTTGTGTTTTTAGTAGAGACGGGGTTTCACCATATTGACCAGGATGGTCTGGAACTCCTGACCTCAGGTTATCTGCCCACCTCAGTTTCCCAAAGAGCTGGGATTGCAGGAGTGAGCCACCATGCCCGGCCATTATTTTATTTCATTCAATCAAAAATGTATCTGAAGTTTCTTCATAGTGTTTAAGTTATGTTCTGCCTATGAAAGAAAGAAAAAAGACTGGTTGGTTTCATCTTCATTAGTAGTTTCCTAAACCTAGAGAGGAATTTTAGATTCATGTTAGTTTTTATTAAATCCTTGGCTAGTTTATTCTGTAGAAAGGAAGAAAGTAGAGAATTAAACGTTTCCTGGTTTATGGTGAAATTTTCTTTCTAAAATCTCAATTTCCAAACATCAAAAGCAGAGTTTTCAAATGGCTTTGTAACCATTCAACCTAAGATAAAGATCTTTATAATTAATTTTTTCATAGAAGAAAAATGACAAAATGGAAAAGATTTCTGTTGAAGTCACTGTAGTACAACAAGCCATTAGGTTGTTTAGCTTTTCTATGGAGGAAGAAGACAGTGAATTAACTTTAGCTGCAATATGGGCCTAGATTCAATTTTAAGAGGCTTACCAGGTGTATAATACCTTGAGTTCTAATGCTGATGCAAATCTCAAAACTCAGCCCTAGGACATTGCAGTCCAATCACCTGTCCTCTTTCCTTACAGTTCCTTTTCTGCAGAGAAAATCTATAGGACATTAGTGGTCACAAAGAGGGATTACACAAAGGATTGTTATTTAACATTCTAATTCACATAGAAACAGAGTATTTAATAAGCCATGTATTAAGGGCATTGGCAAAACGTGTTTTGAAAACATATATATTCACACACACAGTGATTACATTTTGCTAAAATACTGGAAGAATGATACGGTTATTTCTGTTTTGTGTAAGTGCTGGCTCTCATTAGGCTTTGAATAGGAAAAGTTTACAGTGTTTTACTTGTGACTATTAAATAGAACTGAAATATGGAGAATTAAAAGATATGCTTTTCATTTTTCTGACTTACAGTATCTTATATGTTGTAAATTTAATGTTTAGGTTAATTTTTCATTTTTAGTGCTTCTGGTAGGCATTCTTCATATGATATTTTAATGGAAGGATGGGTAGAACAGCCCATTTTACAACTACTGAGCAGATGGATGAGAGAACTGTAGTGATTGCTTCAATCACTTCACTTAACCAATGCTCAGTTGAACTTCAGGGACCTACTGGTCTTCTAAGCTACTTGTTGACTGACCTAAACATTTAGAAGTTATTTATGGTGGGTCTGCTCTTGTACTAAACACTATACTAGGTGCTGAGCCACAAGAAGGACAAAGGAGACACTATACCTGCTTTCATTAAGCTTGGAGTGGACAGATACTAAGCAAGTAACTATGGCACATAATGCACACACATTTTTGCCAAGTGCTTTAAAGGAAGGGCATGGGATGCTGTGGGAGTTATAAATAGGGGTCTCCAGTGTGGAGAATGGATTGGGGGAGGTGGATTGGAGAATGAAGATCAGTTGGGAAGTCCAGAAATGAAGGCTAAAAGTGTTGTGCCAGGGATTTGGGGATATAAAACTCTTCTGGGGCATTTGTGTTTTAAAAGTGAAACTATTGGACCAAATTGAATCTCCAAATGAGATGGGAGAATGAGAGGAGATATTCTGGGACAGGATAGCCTTCTCAGTGCCCTCGCCTACAGCTCCCTAGCTTACCCCACTCCAGGCCACCTGAGTAACATGCATCCTACTTTCTTAAAAGTCACCCATGACTGTCCTAGAAACAGATTTCTTAACCATTTTTATATCCTCCATGTAGATGAATGCTTCAGATCTATTCTCAGTTTTAAACTCAATTCTTAGCAAGCACTTGAAGTGAGCACCTTGGACTTACATAAAATCAGATTTCTTCTTTTTGTTTGGTGAAGACTCTCCCTGATGAACATCAATGCAAAAATCCTCAATAAAATAATGGCAAACCGAATCCAGCAGCACATCAAAAAGCTTATCCACCATGATCGAGTGGGCTTCATCCCTGGGATGCAAGGCTGGTTCAATATATGCAAATCAATAAACGTAATCCAGCATATAAACAGAACCAAAGATGAAAACTGCATGATTATCTCAATAGATGCAGAAAATGCCTCTGACAAAATTCAACAGCCCTTCATGCTAAAAACTCTCAATAAATTCGGTATTGATGGAACGTATCTCAAAATAATAAGAGCTATTTATAACAAACTGACAGCCAATATCATGCTGAATGGGTAAAAACTGGAAGCATTCCCTTTGAAAACTGGCACAAGACAGGAATGCCCTCTCTCACCACTCCTATTCAACATAGTGTTGGAAGTGCTGGCCAGTGCAATCAGGCAGGAGAAAGAAATAAACGGTATTCAATTAGGAAAAGAGGAAGTCAAATTGTCCCTGTTTGCAGATGACATGATTGTATATTTAGAAAACCCCATCATCTCAGCCCAAAATCTCCTTAAGCTGATAAGCACCTTCAGCAGAGTCTCAGGATACAAAATCAATGCAAAAATCGCAAGCATTCTTATACACCATAACAGAAAAACAGAGAGCCAAATCATGAGTGAACTCCCATTCACAATAGCTTCAAAGAGAATAAAATACCTAGGAATTCAGCTTACAAGGGATGTGAAGGATCTGTTCAAGGAGAACTACAAACCAATGCTCAATGGAATAAAGGAGGACACAAACAAATGGAAGAACATTCCATGCTCATGAATAGGAAGAATCAATATTGTGAAAATGACCATACTGCCCAAGGTAATTTATAGATTCAATGCCATCCCCATCAAGCTACCAATGACTTTCTCCAAAGAATTGGAAAAAACTACTTTAAAGTTCATATGGAACTAAAAAAGAGCCTGCATTGCCAAGAGAATCCTAAGCCAAAAGAACAAAGCTGGAGGCATCACGCCAGCTGACTTCAAACTATACTACAAAGCTACAGTAACCAAAACAGCATGGTACTGGTACCAAAACAGATATGTAGACCAATGGAACAGAACATAGCCCTCGGAAATAATACCACACATCTATAAGCATCTGATCTTTGACAAACCTGACAAAAACAAGAAATGGGGAAAGGATTCCCCATTTAATAAATGGTGCTGGGAAAACTGGCTAGCCATAAGTAGAAAGCTGAAACTGGATCCCTTTTGTACACCTTACACAAAAATTAATTCAACATGGATTAAAGACTTAAATGTTAAACCTAAAACCATAAAATCCCTAGAAGAAAACCTAGGCAATACTATTCAGGACATAGGCATGCGCAAGGACTTCATGTCTAAAACACCAAAAGCAATGGCAACAAAAGCCAAAATTGACAAATGGGATCTAATTAAACTAAAGAGCTTCTGCACAGCAAAAGAAACTACCATCCGAGTGAACAGGCAACCTACAGAATGGGAGAAAATTTTTGCAATCTACTCATCTGACAAAGGGCTGATATTCAGAACCTACAGAGAACTCAAACAAATTTACAAGAAAAAAATCAAACAACCCCATCAAAAAGTGGGCAATGATATGAACAGACACTTCTCAAAAGAAGACATTTATGCAGCCAACAGACACATGAAAAAATGCTCATCATCACTCGCCATCCGAGAAATGCAAATCAAAACCACAATGAGATACCATCTCACACCAGTTAGAATGGTGATCATTAAAAAGTCAGGAAACAACAGGTGCTGGAGAGGATGTGGAGAAATAGGAACACGTTTACGCTGTTGGTGGGACTGCAAACTAGTTCAACCATTGTGGAAGACAGTGTGGCAATTCCTCAAGGATCTAGAACTAGAAATACCATTTGACCCAGCTGTCCCATTACTGGGTATATACCCAAAGGATTTTAAATCATGCTGCTATAAATAAGACACATGCACACATATGTTTATTGTGGCACTATTCACAATAGCAAAGACTTGGAACCAACCCAAATGTCCATCAATGACAGACTGGATTAAGAAAATGTGGCACATATACACCATGGAATACTATGCAGCCATAAAAAAGCCATAAAAAAGAGTTCATATCCTTTGTAGGGACATGGATGCAGCTGGAAACCATCATTCTCAGCAGACTATCACAAGAACAGGAAACCAAACACTGCATGTTCTCACTCATAGGTGGGAATTGAACAATGAGAACACTTGGACACAGAGTGGGGAACATCACACACCGGGGCCTGTCATGGGGTGGGGGAAGAGGGGAGGGATAGCATTAGGAGATATACCTAATGTAAATGACGAGTTAATGGGTACAGCACACCAACGTTACATATGTATACATATGTAAAAAACCTGCACATTGTGCACACGTACCCTAGAACTTAAAGTATTAAAAAATAATTGGGGGCTGGGTGCGATGGCTCATGCCTGTAATTCCAGGACTTTGGGAGGACGAGATGGGTGGATCACCGGGGAGTTCAAGACCAACGTGGGGCAACCCCATCTCTACTAAAGATACAAAACTTAGCCAGGCACGGTGGCTCATGCCTGTAATCTCATCTACTCGGGAGGCTGAGGCAGGAGAATCCCTTGAACCCAGGAGGCAGAGGTTGCAGTGAGCCGAGGTCATGCCATTGCACTGCAGCCTGGGTAACAAGAGCAAAACTCCGTTAAAAAAAATAAAAAGTTGGATGAAATACACATAACGTAAAATTTACTATTTTTACACTTTTAAAATGTACAGCTGAGTGGCATGGAATAAATTCACACGGTTGTGCATTCGTCACCACCCATCTACCTCCAGCCCTATACCCATTCAACAATAACCCCCCCCTTTTCCTCTCCTCCAACCCCAGCAACCACCATCCTACTTTCTTTATGAATTTGACACTCTAGATACCTTATATAAATGGATTCATATAGTATTTGTCCATTTGTGACTGGTTTATTTGACTTAGCATAATGTCCTTAAGATTCATCCATGTTACAGCATGTGTCAGAATCGCCTTCCATTTTAAGACTGAGTAATATCTCATCATCTGCATATGCTATATTTTGTTTATCCATTTAACCTTTGATGGACAGTTGGGTTGCTTCCAGCTTTTGGTTATTGTGAATAATGCTGTTATGAACACGAATGCATTGGCTTTTGTTTTTAAGCAACAATATACCTAAATGATTTTCATCTATGCATAATGAGTAAATTGTTAACAGAAAATATTGTGGAAAAAGAGATTCAGGGAACCTGCTTGCAATGCACACTATATCTTATATTTGATGTGTGACCTTCATCGAGGGATGTCCCTCTGTGGGCATCCGTTTCCTCACTTGTGAAAGCAAAATTGAGCTCCATCTCCATGGTCTGTGCATAATCCTAACCGCCACTCAGGAAGTAATCCTAGGATTATAGCAAATTAAGGGTTGGATTAATACGGATGCCATATAATGTCTTTATTAACTGGACTGTCCTGGGTATTTAAATGACCTCATGAACATACGAGGTTTTTTTTTTTTTTTTTTTTTTCCCTTAATCTTCTCATCCTGGGAGAGAAGGGAAAATTAAGGTCAGCAACTTTCCAAAGGAATTTAGAAGTGGAAAAAAAGGAACCTTTTTCTATGTGGGAACCTATGAAAAGAATGTTAAGTGCTCTCCTCAGCTTCTTCTTGTGAAGTGACACACACTTAAGAGGGTCTGTCTAATAATAAAGCAATTTTCATTGGAATATAAGTGGAATCCTTCATCTCTGCCAAATGTAATTTAGAGAAATGGCTACAAAACACCTCAATTTAAAACATATTAGAGTCCTAGTTGTAGACCTGGCTAAGATCTTCATAACCTAAGAATGGTGTTAGATAAATGCCTTAGCATTTGAATGACTGTGAAACATACACTCAACCTCTCTGGTGACCCAGAATATTAGATCCCCATGCATGGCATGCAAGACAAATGGAGAGAGACTCATCTTTCCACAGGGCCTTAAAAACTCGTACTTTTTTTCTTATAGGTTCATTTAGGGCTTGTCCTGTAAGGATGGTCCATATGCTTATTTACTAAGAATCTAATATAAAAGGGCCCTATCAGAAGCCCTCTCCAAATATACACAGAGAAGACCTATCCTTCAAAATAAAATAGTCTGGTGGCTTAAATTGTCTTGTAAAAAGACATAAAATGTTGAGGAAGCCAGTTATTTGGCATATATGCTAACCTTCAATTTATGGAAGGTTTAGGTTCACCAGATAAGATGGAAGAAACCCAGTTTGAACATCAGATAAATAAGAAATACTTTTTTTTTTTTTTTTTTTTTTTTTTTTTTTTTTTTTTTTTT
>NC_037686.1:7621609-7735342 GCF_003255815.1 Theropithecus gelada | reverse complement strand
AAATTTTTGGGGGGACACTGTTTTTCAAACAATATTAAAAAAACCACTTTATATTAAAAAATAAAAAAAAAAAGATTTTTTTTTTTTTTTTTTTTTTTTTTTTTTTTTTTTTTAGTATAAGTGCATAGGGCATACTTATACTTAAAAAGTATTTATTTTTCTGAAATTCAAATTTCAGGCATCTTGTATTTTTATTTGGTAAATCTAGCAGCCCTAACTAGATTGTGTGAAAAACATTGTAGACGTATTCAGTTTCAAAGACATCAGAACTCTCAAGAGAAAAGATTTATTATCTAAGAAGATCTCACAAACATATGTTCTCATTCAAATCATGCTTTACTGATGGAGACACAGAACAGTAACAGGCAAGACTTCTATATGGATTTGAAAATGAAGACTTTTTTAATGACTGAAAATCACAGTGCAATGGATAAAAATCAATATGCCCCCCAGCACTAAAATTTATCCAGAGTTAAGTGCGATAAAACGCAGGTAGCAGACTTAAAAGAATTGTACTATATTCTCTTTTTCAAATTTTTATAAAAATCTATATTTGTGGAGTATTTGTCAACATGACTGCTGAAGAGAGATGTTTCTGTTCTATTAGCCTAGAGTCATATAGTAAACTAGAAAGAGGATAAAATCATTTTTAAATGGAGAAGATGGTTTTATGTGATGGAAAAATGTGTGGCAAATGGAAGAGTTGGGGGACAAATAGCATTTTTACCAATAATTGAAAGACACTCAAAACTACCTGAATAGGTGCCTCACGAGCAATTTGTTATTGTAGAAAGAACTTGTAATATTTGGCTGTGTCTGTGGACCAAGGTCCAACATTCCCCTCCACCTGTTTACAAGTCAACTCTTAAAAACTTGAACAATCATACCAAACCAATGATGCATTCCATAGCCACAAGACGGTCCATTAGTAATTGGTGATGAGCCAGGACTCTACCAGACAATGTGAGATCTTCTGAGCCAAAAAATACAATTAAACCAAAAAGAGACTCTTTTAACTGCCCAGGGCTGCATTACTGGAAAACTGCAGGCTCCCAAGCATCACAGGGAAGGAGGAAGGACCCTATTCTTTCTGAATGCCAACTAATCCAGATGGCGCAGTGCTGATGGGAACAAGGGCTTGATCTTTAAATGTTTATTGGTCAGTTATTTCCAAGAGAAAAGCTAGCATCTATTTCCAGCAGAAAAACTCTAATCCATTTCCCCCATCTCATAAATGAAATGAGACGTTGAAGAAGACTGACCCAGTAATAAATACTTCACTGGGTAGCCATTGTCCTCTGGTAGAACTAAAGCTACTTCTCCAGTCTAGATCTGCTTTCTATTTGGAAATAATATAATGAATGAATAAAATAATGAATCCCTTTCTCCGGGGAGTTCTGAAAAGCTTTTATGTATTTTTTCTGGAAGGGTGAGGAAAGGGAGATGACCTCCATTGTCCTTCTCAAGATCTAAAAAGGGAGCAGGTGCTCCCTCACTTTCCCTCCCATGCTTTGATGAGAAAATACAATTGGCTGATCAAGTCAAACACGGAGGAGTCAAACAAGGAGAAGTCATCCTCAATTCCTCCTTCACTTATAAACCTCTCATTCAATCAGTCTCCACATCATCTTATTCTCCCTCCGAGATTCTCCCAGATACAACTATTCCTTCCCACCTCGCCATTGTCTGACATGAGGTCTTTCACTCCTGCGTGGCCTGCCTTCAGCCATCTCCTCATTGGTCTCCTTCCGCTTAACTGTCCCCCAGCTTTGTGTACTTTGCACTAGATCGTTACTAAAATTATATTTCTAAAATGGAGACTGGATCGTTAGATCCATTTTATTCATGATGGGTTCAAATTACTTAGCCTGATTATGGAGCCCTTGCTTAACCTTTGCAGCATATTCTCTAACAATACTCTCATCCCTGAATGCTATGTTTCCAGTATTCTGCACATGTTCCCTCATGTGAGCTCTTCCATGCACAGACCTCCCAGCGCTCTGAATCCATTCTTCAACACTTAACCCAACACAGAACTCCCGGCCGTGTGCAGCTGCAACTCTCTACAGTGACCTTGCATCTCTCTTATGGCTCTTGGATTGTTTTAAAACTATTTGTACCACACTATCCATCACGGGCCTTCTGAAAGGGTTTGCCATGATCAGCCAATGAACCCTAATTGTTTCTTATGTTCTCTCTTAAATGTCAGCTTGGCAATAAGAAGCGTTGAAAGGACATTTTGTGTATGCCTACTTAATTCTCGTCTGCCTTCTCACCTCTCCGAGCACTTCCCCAGGCCCCTCCCTTGCCTCCAGAATAAAAATGTGAACAAGAATGTCCTGCAGATTCCGTTAGGAGTGCCCTTACCACCTCAACACCTCTCGCCCCTGCCCCATGCACCAATTCACATCCCCATTACCAGGCTGTGCAATCTGAGAACTGAGTTGGACAAGGGCAAGGCATACTTTGCCTGCAGGGAGGATGTGACCAACTTCTGTTAAGCATCACTGTTGGAGTGAGCAGGAAGAATAATTTCTATACAAGCCAATGGTATGGAAACTAAGGGAAATCAGTAGTCTAAAGCTATGGGTGGGAGGAAGCTAGACAGGTTGGTAGTTCCTACTGCTTTTGAGAACTGTGGAGGCTCAGACACTGTTAGTGTAGGAACTATTACTGATGGTAACTTGGGCTGGATACCTTTGAGGGTAACCTATTAGGCTGGCAAACATGATTTTCTGCCTCCATCTCAGTCACTGTCATAAATTTTATCTGTACTTTAATGAAGTCAGAGCTTCCTCTAGGGAAGGTCCAGAGTCCACTTACTCTTGTGAAATAAAAACAAGACCTTAAGTTACTTTTCTGCAAATTCTGCATTTTCTCTTAGAAACATGGCCTAATGAATAAACAGATGATATATCTTTCAGTATCAGACCACCTGTTCTCTGAAGTTTAGAATGGAATGTAAAAGGTGCTCACTGCAATATCATGCTGCAGATAAAAAGAAAACAGCTGCAACACATCTTTATGAGTTTTCCAGGGAACCAAGCTTAATAGTATGTTTTATGCAGCATTTTTAATGCTAAATTAACTACCTCATTTGTAGGAACTGGAGCTTTTAAACACAGGCAGGGAGGCCCCATTTCTCTGTGTAACCTGGTCCTGGAGGACCAGTAATGCACTCTGCACCCCGAATCCCCTGTGCAGGGGAGGAGCTGCTCTTGACAAATTTCTTGCCTAGCTCAGGACTGCAGGAAAGGCTGCGAAAACAGGAAGATAATGGATGAGCCAGATTCCACAGCAGAATCTACCAAGTACACCCTAACCGCCCCAGGATCAACCTGTTAGTTCCCTGAAAACTTCATCACATGGGTGAGCCTTTCCAAAGACCATTGACTTTGTGATATGTGCAATGACCTCGTATCTTGTGAAATCTGGATGACAGAACTGTGGCTCTAACTACTCCACATGGCTGTGTGTGCATTTGGCCTTGTCTAGTTTAAGGAAATGTGGATTCCATGACTGGAGGGCAGGTTATCAAACTTAAAACAAATTCATTCAAAGTTTTATAGAGGCTTATCTCAGAAATATCACACATTCAGTGCTGGACCACTGCAATAAAGCAAGTAACGTGAAATTTTTGGTTTCCTAGTGCATATAAAAGTGATATTTATGCTATATTGTAGTCTATCAAATGTGCAATAATAGCATTATATCTGAAAAACAATGTACATACTTTAGTTTAAAAACCATTTATTGCTTAAAAATGCTAATGATCATCTGAGACTTCAGCGAGTCCTAATCTTTTTTTCTGGTGAGGGTCTGACCTCCATGTTGATGGCTGATCAGGATGGTGGTTACTGAAGGTTGGAGTGCCAAGGCAATTTTTAAAAATAAGACACTGAAGTTTGCCACGTTGATTGACTCTTCCTTTCATCAAAGATTCTCTGTAGCATGCAATGCAGTCTGATAGCATTTTACCCATAGTACAACTTATTTCAAAATTGGAGTCAGTCCTGTCAAACCCTGACACTGTTTTATCCACTAAGTTTACGGAATATTCTAAACCCTTTGATGTCATTTCAACAATGTTCACAGCATCTTCACCGGGAGTGGATTCCAACCACTTTCTTTGCTCATCCTTAAGATGGAACTCCTCATCTGTTAACATTTTATCATGAAACTACAAAAATTCAGTCACATCTTCAGGCTCCTTTTCTATTTCCAGTTATCTTGCTATTTCTTCCACATCGGCATTACTTCCTCCTCTGAAGTCTTGAACCCTTCAAAGTTATCTGTGAGAGTTGGGATCAACTTCTTCCAAACTCCTGTAAATCCTGATATTTTGACCTCCTCCCATGAAGCACAAATGTTCTTAATAGCATCTACAATGGTAAATGCTTTCCAGAAGGTTTTCAGTTTACCTTGTCCAGATTCATCAGAGGAATCACTATGGCAGTAATAACTTTATGAAATGCATTTCTTAAATAATAAGACTGGAAAGTTGAAATTACTCCTTGACCCATGGGCTGCAGAATGAATACTGTGTTCGCAGGCACAAAAACAACATTCACATTTTTGTACATCTCCACCATGGATCTTGGGTGACCAGGCATATTGTCAATGAACAGTAATACTTTGAAAAGAATCTTTTTTTTCAAAGAAGTAGGTCCCAAGCATGGGCTTAAAATATTCAGCACACCGTGCTGTAAACAGATGTGCTTTCATCCAGGCTTTGCTGTTCCATTTCTAGATCACAGGCTAGTAGATTTAGCATCATTCTTAAGGGTCCTGGGAGTTTCAGAATGGTAAATGAGCACTGGCTGCAAAGTCACCCAGCTGTATTATCTCCTAACAAGAGAGCCAGCCTGTCCTTTGAAGCTTTGAAGGAGGCACTGCCTTCTCTCTCGTTATGACAGGCCTAGATGGCATCTTTTTCCAATAGAAAGCTGTTATATCTCCACAGAAAACCTGTCATTGAGTGTAGCCACCTTCATCGATGATCTGGATAACTTGCTGCAGCTTCTACATTAGCACATTGACTTCAGCTTACGCTTTTACCTTATGGAGATGGCTCTTTCCTTTTTCTTTTCTTTTCTATTCTTTTCTTTTCTTTTCTTTTCTTTCCTTTCCTTTTCTTTTCATTTCATTTTCTTTTTTGAGATGGAGTCTCTCTCTGTCACCCAGCGTGGAGTGCAGTGGCACAATCTCGGCTCACTGCAACCTCCGCTTCCCGGGTTCAAGCGATTCTCCTGCCTCAGCCTTCTGAGTAGCTGGGATGACAGGCGCCCACCACCACACCTGGCTAATTTTTTATATTTTTAGTAGAGATGGGGTTTTACCGTGTTAGCCAGGATGGTCTTGATCTCCTGATCTTGTTATCTGCCCACCTCAGCCTCCGAAAGTGCTGGTATTACAGGCGTGAGTCACGGCTCCCGGCTGGCTTTTTTCTTTAAATCTCATAAGCCAACCTCTGTTAGCTTCCAACTTTTCTTTTGCAGCTTCCTCACCTGTAGCCTTCATGGAATTTAACAGTTAGGGCCTTGCTCTGGATTAGGTTTTGGCTGAAGGGAATGTTATGACTGGTTTGATCTTCCATCCAGACCACTCACCCTTTCTCCACATTGGCAATAGGTCTGTTTTGCTTTCTCATCATTCATGTGTTCCCTGAAGTAGCACTTTTGTTTTCCTTCCTTCTCCTTTGCATTCATAACTTGGCTACCTGTTTCGCACATGACGTCTAGCTTCTTCAGCTTTCGACATACCTTCTTAACTCAGTCATTTCTAGCTTTCAATTGGTTGAGAGAAGTATGACTCTTTCTTCGACTTAAACACTTGGAGACCATTGTAGAGTTGTTAATTGGTCTGCTTTCAATGTTACTATGTCTTAGAGAAGAGGGAGACGCTAGAGGGAGAGAGGTAGGGGAACAGTTGGTAAGCGGGGTAGTCAGGACACACATGACATTTATCAATTAAGGTTGCTATCTATTATGGGCATGGCTCGTGGTGCCCCAAAACAATTACAGTTGTAACATCAAAGATCACTGATCACAGATCACCAAAACAGGTGTAATAATAATGAAAACATTTAAAATATTTCAGAAATAACCAAAATGGGACACAGAGACCTGAAGTGAGCACAAGCTGTTGGACAAATGGTGCTGAGACTTGCTCCGTGTAGTGTGGCCACAAACCTTCAACATGTGCATTATCCGGAAAGTACAGTAAGGCAAAGCACAGTAAAACACATGGTATGCTTGTATCGCCAAATCCCAGTGGGAATGACCCTGAGTGGCACTTCCAAAATGTCCTGGAAGTGTGGTTTCAGACCAAGCTTCAAGAAGCCCTTAGGATTTCCAAGTCTTCACAGGTCTCATTGCATAATATGCATGTGTGTATGCATGTGTCCCCATGTGAATGCATGCATGTGCATATTCGTGTGTGTGCACATGTGCATATGTGTTTGTGTTCACATGTGTATATACACACGTATATGCGTGCAGGTGTGTATTGAAGATGTGTGTGTGAGTGCAGGTGTGCATATGTGTACACTTGTGTGTGTGCAAGTGTGAATTGCAGGTGCCCGTGTGAGTGCAGGTGTGCATATGTGTACAGGTGTCTGTGTGCAGGTGTGTATTGCAGGTGTGTGTGTGATGTGCAGGTGTGTATATGTATAAAGTTGTGTGTATGTATACAGTTGTGTATGTGTGCAGGTGTGTATTGTGTGTGTGTGAATGCAGATGTGCATATGTATCAATGGGTGGATGAGTGTAGGTGGGCATATGTATACAGGTGTATGTGTGAATGTAGGTGGGCATATGTGTACAGTGTGTGTGTGTCTATACAGTGTCTACACAGCTGTGTGTGTGAGTTCAGGTGCGCATATGTGTATAGGTGTGTGTGTGAGTGTGGGCGGGCATTTGTATACAGGAGTGTGTCTATACAGCTGTGTGAGTGCAGGTGTGCATATGTGTATAGTTGTTTGTGTGAGTGAAGATGTGCATATGTGTATAGCTGTGTATGTGAGTGCAGGTGTGCATTTGTGTACAGGTGTGTGTGTTTGCAGGTATGAGCATACTGTAGTTGAGGGGAGAACAGGACGAGAAGGAAGCTGACAACTTGTCACTCACTGCATTAGTCAGAGCAGTTATTTTTAATCACTTTACATATGTATTTGAAATGTGCAATTTGGTTTCAATTAAGGGCTCTAGTGCTTAAAAGAAGGAAGAAAATACAGGAAAGAGAAAAGAAGGATGGACAGAAAGATAAGAGGAAATGAGAGAATGAGAAAGGGAAGAAAAATAGAAGAGAGAAGAAAATCATCTTAAAGGGAAAAGAGGGAACGGTTTTATCTCACGTTCTACTCTCAGATAAACTTCCAGAATTCACCCCTCTGAGTTTGGCTCAGTAATGTCTCCTGGGGTGGGGAGAGATGAAATGACCTCAGCCCAGAGTTCCTGAGTGCATATATCCAAATTATCATCCAAAGATCATGGAGGACTGGACACAGTGACTCACACCTATAATCCCAACACTTTGGGAGCCCAAGGCAGGAGGGTCACTTGAGCCCAGGAGTTCAGGACTAGCCTTGGAAACACAGTGAGACATTGTCTCTACTAAAAATGAAAAAAAACAAAAAACAAAAAAACAAAAACTAGGTGTGGTGGTGTGAGCCTGTAGCCCCAGACACTCAGGAGGCTGAGGTAAAAGGAGTTCAAGGTTGCAGTGAGCCATGACTGTGTCACCACACTGTAGCCTGGGTGACAGAGCAAGACATTGTCTCAAAACAAAAACAAAAACAAAAAATGGAGATGTTTGCAAGGTACATGGAACTGGGCTCCAGAGTGGGAGAAGGAATCATCTCCCAGTAGAACTTCCGGCTTTCTCAGAGGGGTGGGTGTGAATCCCTCTGTGGCGTGTCCTGGAGCCCTCACTTCCATCTCATGCAGCTGTCCCATGCCAGGCTGAGTGCTGTCCCACCTAGGAAGAGGCTAGGAATGGGTACAATTGGAGAACCTGATAGCCCACAGACATGCCCCATTTGAAAGGAAAAGCTTATTAATATATTTAGCAATAGGATTTAGGGAGGAGTTAATCATAAAAAACCTTTGAGGCTATGAGGGATAAGATCAGAGTAGAGAATGACAGTGATTATCTTTACTGAAATTTGCATAAATGAAAGTGTCATCATCAAACAGAAATGTAGTATGCTCTGCTAGCAAGCTTTGGGCTGATGGGTGCATCTGGAGTCAGCTCTATTCCAAGGAGGCTTTCCATGGCAATCCAGGCCATCTGAATCTGGAAATTCTCACTCGTCAGTGCTGCTTCAGGATGCAGTCTGCTACTCCCAGCCTGGGAACAGAACTGCGTGGATCCCCAGAGAGTTGAGAACCTAGTTGCTATGCATTGATGACTTTGTATTTAACAGGAATCCTTTCCCACTGAGACTTGTCCAACAAGAAAAACCCTCGGAAGAACCAGATTGGGTTAGTGAAGAACAGACAGTTCACAGTCGTCTGATGAACTTTGCAGGCCAAAGTGTCAGCTCCAGCCTTAAAGAGTAATGCATATTGATTGTTCACTTCAAGATGGAGACTCATTTACTGTAGATGGGAAGGCAAATGCTTTTCCTCCTAATTTTAGTTCTAAGCTAGATTAGTTCACTTGTTATTCCTGCATGTATGTGAAGATTCATTTTTTTCCTAAGGAGTATATAGCATGAACACCATCTTGGCCCACATTCCAAAATCTAGACTTGAAAATCAACTCAAGAAAAGATATCTCTTGTCTTTGCTCTCATTCTTCTTCTAATCCCATCCAAGTCCACAAGAGGATTTCAAACTTTGACTGTGAATCTTTATTGAGCCGGCCTATATAACTTCTGTCCGAATAGGGGAATAATCCACTGTACAGATAATGCCTAGTTTGGAGCAAGATCACAATAGCCCATGGCTCCAAGCGTGCTAGGCTTATAGGAATGGAGTGGGTGGAGTGAAGAGGGACTTGATATTCTGCTCTGTTTGTCTTCCAGATAGCAAAGGCTGCATTAGCCCTTGTAAACAACTCACAACTATTTCTTCTTCTATTTTATAAACCCCATGAGGGACAAAAATCCCATCCTCTGGAATAGTTCTGAGCGTCAGAGGCTGGCACCACCCAACACAACTGTCTGGGCTGACACTGATCCCAGAGAGAAAGCCAAGCACAGCCTTTGTTCTGATGAAGTGCCTGTCTGTGGAGTTCACACGCCTATGATGTTTTATAGATTTAAAGTGCTTTTGGGTTCATTTAATTCTCACAACTTAGTGTCATTGTTGCCATGTCTGTGTCAGAGACTGCGAAAATGAGACTCAGGGAGGCTGGCTCACATGAGTGCATCACAGGGCAATCAGCAGGACGAGCTTAAGCTCGGGTCCCCTGATTGCAGAGCCCAGGTCCTTTTCCATGGCCCCAGAATGTTGGCCGTCAACAGAAAGATATGTGAGGCCCATAAACGCCTCTTTTCAACTCAACAGTATTTATTGATGGCCTCCCCTGTCCTGCTCTGAGCTGGGGTGTGGGGCGTGGGGACTGCACACCCATGGAACAGCAAGCCTTGTCTCTCAGAGAGTCACTGATGGGAGGGAGAGACAGTCCAGTAGACAGCCATTAGCATCCAGGCCTAAGTGCTGCCATGGGCTTAGTCAGGGGACGGGGTGCTACACCCCTCGGACCTCGGGGAAGAAACCTCCCTCCACTCGGGACTCCCAGCCCCGCAGAGCCTCGCAGAGTTGCATGTAGTGCAGGTGCTTAAGAAGCACTAGCTGACAAGGGAATCTACAATCAGCCAGAAGAAATAAGACCCTGTGATTGGTATTTGAGAACAGTTTCCTTTCAGGGCTTTTTTTTCTTTAGGATTAAAATCTTAGAGTTAGTTGTCTAAAAAAAAGTTAAATATTTTATGTGTCTCTCTCCTTGGATTGTGAACTCCTTGAGGTTACTCTCTCACCACCCAGAATAGCACCATAAAAGCACAATAAATATTTCATAAGGTTCTATATTAGGTTGCCGATGCCCGAAAATGGCTCTCCCTACTTGCCCGATAATAAGCCTGGGAACCAGTCGGAGGAAGCCCCTCTTCTCCCTCTGCCTCGGCTGCTGCTCCCCCAGCCAGAACACTGAAAGGCCAGGTTGTGCTGTGCCAAGGGAAGCTGAATCATTTCAAAGACATGAGTTAGGTTTCCCTCCTCTTTTCCCCATCTATAGCTTCAAACCTAAATAAAATTATAGGCTCAGAATTGTTGAGATCATCTGGTTGCAACTTAATGAAGAAGTGAAGCCCAAAATGAGAAGGGCAAGTAACATTAACCATAGGAAGGTTTTATTTACTGCTATTATTAGGTGAGTTTCTGAAATAGAATGAGGATTGTGGATTGGAACTAATGGAAAACACTAGAAGGAACCACCATTTAAATGAAATCACAAAAGACTCAAGCCAAATGTTATGCACATTACTTGTCTGTGAGTCATATCCCCACCATGATGCAGCATTTCTCGCTTGCTGAAATTGAAAGGAAATAATACACACACACACACACACACACACACACACACACACACACACACGTTATCTACCTACCTATCTATCAATAATCCATTTTTCTAGCTAATCTATCTATCTAGTATTAGAAAGGGAAAAGTAGTACTAACCAAAGCCCCAAATTTCCTGAAGAGGATTGGAATTGCGCTATAACATTTTCAGGGGTATCTAACACCATGTCAATTCTTCAGGGTTTTACCTACTCACAAAAAGGAAATTTGTCCAACACTCGGATATATTGTACTTTTATTTATATTCATCAAAGAGATTGCCTTGGCTCTTGTTTTGTCCTGATAATGTCTTAAGATTGCTCTCTCCTTTTGTGCAATTTGTAAAAAAAGATGATATTTTATTTCTTAAATTGTATTTATATATACAAAAGCTAAAGCTATTACAAAATCCTGGGATTCCTTTTCATTACTAGGGACCTAAATAGCTAAAGGTTTTTTTAATTTTAAAAACAGGTTGTAATTATTTCTTAATAGATAATATAAAAATTATTTAAAACTCCAAGAACTTGTTTTAATAATCACTATAGATCTAGATATCTTTATCCTAAGGTGTTCATTAAATGTTGTTAACATAAAGCTAGATAGCTAGCAAAATATCATGTAATTTGATAGCCAGGACTTCAAATATTCAATAATACTATAATGTGGCCACAAACCTAAGATTCTCTAAGTGCTGGTTTAAACCAACAGGAACTTGATTCTCTGTGATCTTCTCCCACATTTGGATCCCCAGAGTCTCTTTTCTCCATCTTTACCTACCTTTGTTTTGTTCCCACTTGTAAGCCAGAACATGCGATATTTGATTTTCTACTTCTTCATTAGTTCACTTAGGATCATAGCCTCCTCCAGCTCCATCCATGTGTCTGCAAAAGACATGATTTTGTTCTTTTTTGTGGATGCATAGTATGGTGGGAGACAGGTGAGGAATGAAAAATTACCTGCTTGGTACAATGCTCAATACTTGAGTGGTGGGTACACCAGAGGCCCAGTCCCCACCATTACAAATGTAATGCCCATGTAACAAACAAGCACATGTGTCCCCTGAATCTAAAATTATATTAAATGAAACTTAAAAAAGAAATGGGGAATATCTTTGAGTTTCAAACCTGATACTGAGGTAGGAATTAGGCAGGATTGGTTTTGCAAGGTACAGGTCACAAAGACCCCGCTGATAAAATGATATGTGGTAAAGACGCCAGCCAAAACCTGCCAAAAACCAAGATGGCAAGGAAAGGGACCTCTGGCCGTCCTGACTACTCTTTATACAGTAATTATAATACATTAGCATATTAAAGGGGACTCCCACCAGTGCCATGACAGTTTAGGAATGCCATGGCAACCTCTGGAAGTTACCCTAGGTGGTGTGAAAGGAGGAGAAACCCTCAGTTCCAGGAATTGCCTTCTTTTTCCCAGAAAACTCATGAATAATCTACCCCGTGGTTAGCATATAATCAATAAATAACCATAAAAGTAACCAACCAGTAGCCCTCGGGCAGCTCTGCCTACAGAGCAGCCACCTTTTTATTCCTTTACTTTCTTAACAAATTTGCTTTCACTTCACTCTGTCCACCAACACATGAAATTTTTCCTATGAGAAGCCAAGAAGCCAGTTTTGGGGTTCTCCCTGTGACAGCACCACCACAAATGTGTATCTTCCGAGACATTCAAAGGAGAGATGCATAGAAGCTGAACTAGTTAACATAGGCTGCTGTGGGTTCCTTCCTCCTCTGTAGCTGTTGGAATCTCTGGGTTATGTTGATGGAACAAGGAGGGAATATCCTCAGAGTACAAAGAGAAGCTGTTCTGCTCCCAGAGTTTCTAATCACTCGTACTGGAGCTACCTTTCATTTTTCAACAAAGCACCTATACATAGAATTCCCATTTTTAAATAGGGCTTTCTAAGATTTTGTCTTTTTTATTCTGTTGATTTTATTTTGTTGCTTTTACAAGACATATTTTTAACATCACTCAGTTCTGGTGAGTGGCAATGATATTATCTCATCTGGGTTGTCCAGGCAATTGTCACTGCCTGAAAATAAATAAGAGAGAAATTTGCATAGTAATAAGGGTATACAGACAAAAATAATTGCAATGTATCTTCACGAAAAATGGATCAGTTATCAACCCAGGAGGAGGGAATAGGAATCATCCCCCCTGATATTGAAAGGCAAATAAAGAGCTGGCCTGTTAGAAAGCATAATATTTATGATTGAAATTCTCATAATAGTTCTGAGTATGGACAATTTCAGAGTACATTTGGGAAAACATCCGTAGGATAACAGTGTTTAACTGTTTTATAATTGCTTTGGAACTAAATAGAATCTGGCGCTAATGTTTTTATTAATAAAGGAAAGGTTAAACATGAGCAAATAGCCATAATTGTTCATTAAAAATGCCAACCATGAGAAATTCTTGCAATGGCTAAAGGTATTAATGATGGAGTGCAGAGTTTTTTTTCTCCAATGGCAAATTTTCAAAGGTTCAGGTCACAGTGACTTGAGATTTTGAGGTAGAAGTTTAGGTATATCAAGTATTCATTGTTCATCAGGGGCTCATATGGCTTGGTGAGTACTCAAGTCATAAAGGCTTGGAAGCAGATTGGTATATTCAGGAGCAGTGCCATTTTGCACTAAAGGCATATAACACTTGTTGCTGGGAAAGAGGAAATGTGAGAACACGTCATTCCAGCATTTATTCGTAAAAATGCTGTGTCGCTTTACACTGCTCTCCAGTTTACCAAGAGACTCGGTACTCAACTCCCGTTCCCTTCCCTTTCACCTTGGAATATCTTGTAGCTCAGATGTTCATAAACCTTGGAACCACCTTAACACAGACAGAAATTGTTTAAAGAACTGAGATTCCTTCTCGTTCTGAAAGATATCGAAGTTTCTGAGTCTACTTGGACAAATGACTTCTTTCACGAGGATCTGCCTCATTCCTGTAAACTGAATTCATCTGTCGTCCGACTTCCCCACCACTCCAGGGTGGTTCCTGGGCCAGCTGCCTCAGCATCACCCCGGAGCTCATTCAAAATGCAGATCCTCAGGCCCATCCCAAACACACTGAATCCAAATCTTTGTTTTAAGGAGATCCTCTGAGGATTCATATTACATGCATCTGAAAGTTTGAGAGGTATTAGCCTACTTGACCTCCTAGATTCTGTGCATACATCCAACTTGACCACCAAAACTCCGCTTCGCTTTCTAACAAGGGCCCTTGCCTGTTGGCCCCCACATACCTGGGTTTCTTTGGGCCCAGTAACTGTAGGGAATTGGATGTTCTTCTGGTCGTGGACCAAGCCTTCCCTATTTTTATTTCTCTACTTGACTGCTATAACTCTTTCAGTCCTTACATACACCTGAATCCTAATGATTTGCAACCCTATTGAAGGCATACGCATGAGGTGTTGTGGCCAAGGGAACATAGTCCAGTAACTAAAGAGTAATTTCAACATGAATTAAATTTGTTTTTATCAAATATCAAGAAGTGAACACATTTTAAAATTCCTTTTTTTTTTTCTCTCACATCTACTTTCTTCACATTCCATGGTACTTCCAACTCTTTCTCCCTCATACTTTCTGAAAAGTTGCTCAACCTAAAACTTCTTCCACAACCCTAGATTGCCTATGTCTCCCTTTAACCTCTTTTCTTGTCCCTTAATTCTGCATCTAGAAGGATGAAGAAACCAGTTGGCTGAGAGGGAACCCTTCTTGAAAGGGATGGGGACAGGCGGCGTTACTTACCACTCACTGTACTAATGAGGAGGTTCCTAACGAAATTAAAACTGAGATTACTATATGACTCAGCAATGGGAGATGAAATCATCACCTTGTAAAGATACCTACACTCCCATGTTTACTGCAGCATTATCACAATAGCTAAGAGATGGAAACAAGCTAACTGTCCATTGAGGAATGACTGGATAAAGAAACCGTGGTATGTACATATATACAATAGAATAATTCAGCTCTAAAAAAGAACAAGACATTTCCATTTGTCACAACATGGATGAATCTGGAGGACATTATGTTAAGTGAAATAAGCCAGACCCAAA
Organism: Theropithecus gelada; assembly: GCF_003255815.1. NCBI lineage: Eukaryota > Metazoa > Chordata > Mammalia > Primates > Cercopithecidae > Theropithecus > Theropithecus gelada. The sequence continues at coordinate 7,720,701 of NC_037686.1, read as the reverse complement.
GAAAAATATTGAATGATCTCACTCATATGTGGAATCTAAAAAAAAAATCAAATACACAGAGAGAGAGAGAACAAAATGGTGGTTACCAGGGAGGGAATGGGTGGAGTGGAAATGGAAAGATATAGGTCAGAGGATACAAAGTAGCTGATATGTAGGATGAACAAGTCTAGAGATTTAATGTATAATATGAAGACTACAGCTGATAGAATTGTGCCATATTTGGGATTCATGCTAAATGAGCAGATTTTAACTGCTCTTGCCACAAAAGCAAAAAAGGGTCACTATGTGAGATGATAAATATGATCATTTGTTTTACTACAGTAGCCATTTTACTATTTATATGTATCCCATAACATCATGTTGTATACCTTAAATGTACACAATACAATTTATTTTTTAAAAAGAAGGGGATGGGGAGGGAAGGAACGGAATGAACAAGGACCATGGTGCAGAGAATTCTTGGGAGACTTGCTTGTTAATAAATTCTCCCTGTCTCACGTGCCTATTCAGTGTCTGCATTTCTGGCTTGTGTGTGGTCTGTGGCAGAGACGGCTAGCACCCATGAGATTTCAGTTCTCCTTTTCTTCCTGAGCATTCAGCTGAAATACATTTCCCAGCCTCCTTGATTCTAGGTGAGGGCAGGTGAAGAGTTTCTCATCAGTGAAATGTGAGCCCACGTGATGTGTCACTGCAGGGTTGAGGCATCTGCTAGTGGATGTGTCTTCTCTCTTTTCCTTTATGTGCTGCCCAGATATAGAGGGAGGACTCAGTGGAGGACACCCAAGACCTAGGGCAATGGCTGTTAACCCATGGCAGAGGAGTTCAGGAGGTGTTTTTGACCTTCAAATGACATTTCACAATGTCTGGAGACATTTCTGGTTGTCATAACTAAGAGGCGTTACTGGCATCCAGTAGGTGGAGCCCAGGGATGCTGCTAAACATTCTACAATCCACAGGACAGCCCCCTCACAACAAAGAATTATCCAGCTCAATAGCACTGAGTTTGAGAAGCCCTGTCCTAGGTGATGGTGGAGCCATGAGAGGAGAGCAGGCTGGATCCTCTAACGGAGCATCACAAGACCCGACTGATGAAATGCTGTGAAGGGAGGTAGCAAGAGGCCCTTTGTGGACAAAGCCACTGAGGTCTGAGGGTCGCTTATTTCAGCAGTTAGCCTACCCTGATTGAGCATATAGCATTCCATCTAGAACTGAGTTCTGTGGAGCTTCTGCGGAGCTGCTGTGCAGAGCCACCTAGCAAGCTTTATTAGAATGGTCCATGTTATTCAGAGACTTTGCAATAAGCTGAGCATTGTTATGAAAATAAGATCTTTCCATTAGAAGCAGTAGATGTTTACCATAAGCCTCATGAATTTCTGTCACTGCACATCAGAGCTGACTCCAGGGCTATAAGTGGGTACCTGGGTTTATTCAGGAATCGGTTGCTACAGCTGATCTCACTGCAGCCCTCTCCCCCATCATTACAAAAGTAGGGGGCAAATTGGTCTCGATGACATGCATGAAGAGGCTTTGTTTGGGATTAATGTTATGGTGCCACCTCCGTTTCAATTCTTCCTCAACTGAGGGAAGGCACATCCTTCTGTGATTCACTAAACTGTTCTTTTTGGTTTTATAAAAATCACAGACAACTGAAAAAGAAGCCTCATTATTCGCAAGCTCCTACAACCTAGCATATACAGGTCAATGTCTTGCTGCAATATGATTGTAATTGATGGTTGCATATCACTAGATTGACTTATGCGTGTTCCTATACATGAAGAAGCTGATGCTGAGTGGATAAGTGACTTGCCCAGGTCCCTCAGTCAGCAATAGGACAGAGGTAAAAACCCATGTGGCTTAACAGCCTCTGTTGCCTTGCACCTTCCGGTTGCTTTTAGAAGCAACATTCCCAGTGTCCTGTCTGTGTGCTGCCATTTTCATTTATGGAACATTTTCCTGCTCCACTAGGCAATTAGAGAATGAGCCTCTGCAGTGTCACATTGATCTTTCCTGTTCAGATGTATCTCTAGCTGTTAACATTTCATTATAATCAAGGTTTTCTTGAGTTCTCCGTGACCCTTGACTCATCAAGTTCCCAGACCTTTGAATGCTGTGAGTTAATTAATTTTGCTGTCTGATGTGAACGTATAAAACTGGCATGGAACCTGGAGTCTTGACAGGAAGACACAGTTTGGTGATCACATTATTTTTCATATGAAGTCAGATTTATCAGAAACACCAACAGAGAAGCAATTTAACAAAACAGTTCTCTCTAGTCCCAGCAGAGTGGCACTAGGTTTGCAAATAAATGTTAAAAGAAGGGTTATATTCAGTTATATGTATATATCGCTGCTGAATGTCACTCTTCTTGAAGGACAAAGGCATCTATTACTCAAGGAGATAGCCTGACACATTACTCTTAGACTATGGGATACATCCATGTACATATGCTCAGGTACAAACCCCAGCTCCACTTAGTCTCCGCTCCAAGGCAGATCCTACTTTCAACTCCTAAATAGTGCAAAATAGGTGACAGTAGCTCACTCATACAGGAGATAAGCCAGTTATGGATTAAGAACTGACTAGAACATGTCCTTTAAATCCAAAGATGAAACTACTACAGACAAGGTAGGGAGAGGGTCTTGCAGTCCTCTCTGCACTGTGGGCAGGTCTGGGCTTCTTGCATATCCAGCCACAGCTGTGTTTTCACCATCTCTCACCGTCTGTAGCCCTGCCACTCATCAGGAGGCCTAAAGCCTCTGATAAAGAAGAGCCTTTCCTTTTTTTTTTCCTTTTTTTAATGCAAAACTAACTGTTCTCTTTGATAACTTGGCACTAAACACTGCAACCATGCTACCTATTTCAAGTGATCTTTTTTCTTGTTTATATCTCTTGTTGCAAGCTCACTTAAACTCAACATATTCCTCCTGTTGAATAAAGGAGCATGTTCACCAGAATAAGCCTGGGTCCAACCCCCTGGAACTGTACAGTGGCAAAAAGGGATTGAAGGCAAATCGATGGGATATATTATAGGATGTTGTTGGTGGTGTTTGTGGTCTTCCTTTAAATTTTAGTATGCTTTCCTGCCAACCCTGGTGAAAGTAAGGAGGAGACTAAATATCATGTCTGCGTAAGTCTAAGTCTTATAGAAAATGGGTCAGTAGATGGTAGGGTAAGAGGCTGTATCTGAATGTAGTATATGTTTGCTTGATTAGCAAATCAATGCATATTTATAGGGTGGGAAAGAATTGATGAAGAAACGAAACAACTTGATGCTTAGTTAGCTATCACTGAACCAGGAACCAGCAGATCAAAGGTTGTAAGCTTCAAGAACCACACTTGCTTCAGTTCCACACTTGCTTCAGGGTCCCATTCTCATTAGCTGGTGGAATGAAGGAGGACTTTGCTAAAGCTCTTGCTTTATCTCCCAGTGCTACCATCCTTCCCTCCAACCCTTCTTCACTTCTGGAGTGCCTTCTACAAAAATTTATCTGACTTCATTCTCCCCACTTATGTGTTTTTCACATATGATAAACACCTCGTAGGCTTCTGATTTGATGCTGAGGACTTAGAATAGTCTGGAACTTCTGCCTTTGATCACACACATTTATGTCGAATTCCAGTTTCATCAGTTAGTTACTGTATGTTTTTGGACAAGATACTTAATTTTTCTGAGTTGTTTCCTCAACTGCAGAGTATAGCGAATAATAGTTATCTACTTTATAGGATTTTTGGATAAATTACAATAAATATGTGCAAAATGCTTAGCAACAGACCTGGCATATATCAAGTATTTGATGAACAATAATTGTTTATGGGTTTTGCTTATGCTTATTCCTATTATAATTTTTATTGTTACTATCATGAGGCTGGTCAGCTCTATTGTCAAAAGGCACCCTGAATCCAGCCAGCCTCACCTGCCTCTCCATTGCCTTCCTAGTTCAAGCCACTGTCATCCCTGGCCTGGAATTCTTCAGTACTCTTCTGAACCATCTTCCTGCTTCCTTGCTTTTTAAAATCTATTCCTCATACAGCAGCCAGGGCCATCTTCAATAATTTTTTATCAAATCATATGAATCTCTCATTTAAAACCTCCAGTGTACCTAAAAGAAAGTTCATACCCCTTACCTAAGACTGCTGTATTAGGGTTCTCTTAGAGGAACAGAACTAATAGGATATATACATATATTATATATAAAGGGGAGTCTATTAAGTATTAACTTATAGGATCACAAGGTCCCAAAATAGGCTGTCTGCAAGTTGAGGAGTAAGAATAGCCAGTCCAAGTCCCAAACCTGAAGAACTTGGAGTCTGATGTTCAAGGAGAGGAAGGATCCAACACAGGAGAAAGATGTAGCCTGGGAGGCTAGGCCCGTCTCTCCTTCTCTCGTTTTTCTGCCTGCTTTATATTCACTGGAAGATGATTAGATTGTGCCCACCAGCATAAGGGTGGATCTGCCTTCCCCAGCCCACTGACTCAAATGTGAAACTCTTTTGGCAACACCTACACAGACACACCCAGGATCAATACTTTGTATCCTTCAATCCAATCAAGTTGATGCTCAGTATTAACCATCACAACTGCAGAGGCCTTGCCTCTATCCATCTAGTCAACTGTGTCTCCTACTCAACTCTCTTTGGTACTCTGTAACTCAGTCATTTGGCCCATCTGCCTCTCAATGCTGTGTATTCCTGTCTTATCATCTCCACACTTGTCTTGCCTAGATCACTCTATTTTGGGTCGTTTCACATGCCTGGGTCTTCTTATTGTTAGAAAATTAGTTCAGGTGTCACCCCCTTACAGGGGTAAACACTGACCACCTTCTTTTTATTTTTTCTTCAACATTTAAGTTCAGGGGTACATATGCTGGATGCACAGGTTTGTTACATAGGTAAACATGTGCCATGGTGATTTGCTGCACAGATCATCCCATCACCAATGTATTAAGCCCAGCATTCATCAGCTATTCCTCCTGATACTCTCCCTCCCCAACCTCCCACCCCACAGGCCCCATGTGTGTTGTTCCCCTCCATGTGTCCATATGTTCTCATTATCATCCATTTATTCAGCTCCCACTTATAAGTGAGAATTTGTGGTGTTTGGTTTTCTGTTCTTGCGTTAATTCGCTGAGGATGATGGCTTCCAATTCCATCCATGTGCCCGCAAAGGACATGATCTCATTCCTTTTTATGGCTGCATAGTATTCCTTGGTGTATATGTACCACATTTTCTTTATCCAGTCTATTGTTCATGGGCATTTAGGTTGATTCTATGTCTTTGCTATTGTGAATAGTGCTGCAATGAACATATGTGTGCATGTATCTTTATAATAGCATGATGTGTATTCCTTTGGGTATATACCAACTAATGGGATTAATGGGTCAAATGGTATTTCTGCCTCTAGGTTTTTGAGGAATCGCAACACTGTTTTCCACAATGGTTGAAGTAATTTATACCCCTGCCAACAGTGAAAAAGTGTTCCTTTTTCTCTACTACCTTGCCAGCATCTGTTTTTTTCTTTTTCTTTTTTTTTTTTTTTTGACTTTTTAATAACTGCCATTCTGACTGACATGAGAGGGTATCTTATTGTGGCTCTCATTTGCATTTCTTTAATGATCAGTGATGTTGAGTTTTTTTTCATATGTTTGTTGGTTGCATGTATGTCTTCTTCTGAGAGATGTCTATTCAAATCCTTTGCCCACTTTTTAATGGGGTTGTTTATTTCTTGTATATTTGTTTAAGTTCCTTGCAGACTCTGGATATCAGACCTTTGTCAGACAAATAGATTGCAAAAATTTTCTTCCATGCTGTATGTTGTCTGTTCACTCGGACAGTAGTTTCTTTTGCTGTGCAGAAACACTTTAGTTTTATTAGATCTCATTTGTCAATTTTTATTTTAGTTGCATTTGCTTTTGGTGTTTTCATCATGAAATATTTGCCCACACCTGTGTCCTGAATGGTATTGCCTAGATTTTCTTCTAGGGTCTTTATAGTTTTGAGTTTTACATTTAAGTCTTTAACCCATCTGACTTCATTTTTGTATGTGGTATAGGTTTCAAAGGATTCCCTACTTGATAAATGGTACTGGGAGAACTGACTACCACCATTTATTAAAAAGGGAATCCTTTCCCCATTGTTTGTTTCTGTCAGGTTTGTTGAAGATCAGATGTTTGTAGGTGTGTAGTCTTATTTCTTAGTTCTCTATTTTGTTCCATTGGTCTGTATGTCTGTTCTTGTACCAATACCATGCTGTTTTGGTTATTGTAGCCTTATAGTATAGTTTGAAGTCTGTAGCATGGTGTCTACAGCTTTGTTCTTTTTGCTTAGGAATGTCTTGGCTATTCTGGCTCTTTTTTGGTTCCATTGAATTTTAAAATAGCTTTCTCTAATTTTGTGAAGATTATCAATGGTAGTTTAATGGGAATAGCATTGAATCTATAAATTACTTTGGGTAGTATAGTCATTTTCACGATACTGATTCTTCCTATCCATGAGCATGTAATGTTTTTCCATTTGTTTCTATCCTCTCTGACTTCTTTGAGCAGTGGTTTACATTTCTTTTTGAAGAGGTCCTTCACTTCTCTTGTTAACTGTATTCCTAGGTATTTTATTCTTTTTGTAGCAATTGTGAATGGGAGTTAATTCACGATTTGGCTCTCTGCCTGATTCTTTTTGGTGTATAGGAATGCCAGCTATTTTTGCCCATTGATTTTGTATCCTAAGACTTTGCTAAAGTTGCTTATCAGCTTAAGAAGCTTTTGGACCAAGACAATGGGATTTTCTAGATATAGAATCATGTCATCTGCAAACAAAGATAACTTGACTTCCTCTCCTCCTATTTGGATACCCTTTATTTTTGCGGGGGGCAGGGGTGGTGGAGGGCGGGCAGAAGCAGAGTCTCACTCTGTCGCCCAGGCTGGAGTGCAGTGGTGCGACCTCAGCTCACTGCAACCTACACTTCCTGGGTTCAAGCAATTCTCCTGCCTCAGCCTCCCGAGTAGCTGGGATTACAGGCACCCGCCACCACGCCCAGTTAATTTTTGTATTTTTAGTAGAGATGGGGTTTCACCATGTTGGCCAGGCTGGTCTTAAACTCCTGACCTCAAGTGATCTGCCCACCTCGGCCTCCCAAAGTCCTGGGAATCCTTTACATCTTTCTCTTACTTGATTGCCCTGGCCAGAATTTCTAATACTATGTTGAATAGGAGTGATGAGAGAGGACATTCTTGTATTGTGGCAGTTTTCAAGGGGAATGCTTCCAGCTTTTGCCCATTCAGTGTGATATTGGCTGTGAGTTTGTCATATATGGTTCTTATTATTTTGAGGTATGTTCATTCAATACTTCGTTTATTGAGAGTTTTTAACATTAAGGAATATTGAATATTATCTAAGGCCTTTTCTGCATCTATTGAGATAATCATGTGGTTTTTGCCTTTAGTTCTTCTCATATGATGAACCACATTTATTGATTTGCATATGTTGAACCAACTTTGCATCCAAGGGATGAAGCCTGCTTGATCGTGGTAGATTAGCTTTTTGATGTGCTGCTGAATTTGGTTTGCCACATTGACCACTTTCTCAAACAATGTGTTAAACAGTATGAAATAACTGATTTTTGACCATTCTTGACCTAAAATGACCTACAAATAGGTTAAACTCTCCTTACTGCTCCTTCATTCTCCATCGAGTTCTTTAAGTTCATGGTGTTGTCCTGTCTTTGCAAAGCTGTCATACCTTCTTACACATGCACTTTGAAGGCCACTTACCGATATCCAGTGGGTTCTATGCAACTTACTTGAACATTTCCAATAGTAATTTTGTGCTTGACTTTTCAGCTTACTTAAAAAGCATAAAATATTCTAGGGCTGGGCATGGTGGCTCACACCTGTAGTCCCAGCACTTTGGGAGGCTGAGATGGGTGGATCACCTGAGTTCAGGGGTTTGAGACCAGCCTGGCCAACATGGCGACTCCCCGTCTCTACTAAAAATACAAAAATAAGCTGGGCATGCTGGCACATGCCTGTAATCCCAGCTACTGGGGGGCACTGAGGCAGGAGGACTGCTTGAACCTGGGAGGCGAAGGTTGCAGCCAAGATCATGCCACCTCCAGCCTGGGCAACAGAGTGAGACTCCATCTGAAGAAAAAAAAAAGCATAAAATATTCTAAATAAGTCTCCAGATACTTTTAATATGACTGCCTAAAGTTCATTAAGACAATTAGACATGTAATGCAAGACCGCTTTACATTATTAAGATAGGTCAGATAGGACACATATATATATTTTTTTATTTAGTAAGCTTCTTTAAACAGTTGTGGTTGCTTAACACCTTCTAGAAATTACCCTAGATTTTCTAGAATAAAAGGTTTGGCCAGGTGCACTGGCTCACGCCTGTAATCCCAGCACTTTGGGAGGCCAAGTTGAGCGGATCACAAGGTCAGGAGTTCAACACCAGCCTCATCAATATGGTGAAACCCCGTCTCTGCTAAAAATGCAAAAACTTAGCTGGGTGTGGTGGCACACACCTGTAATCCCAGCTACTCAGGAGAGTGAGGCAGGCGAATGACTTGAACCTGGGAGACAGAGGTTGTAGTGAGCCAAGATAGCGCCACTGCACTCCAGTCTGGGTAAAAGAGTGAGACTCCATCTCAAAAAATAAAATAAAGTAAAATAAAATAAAATAAAATAAAATATAAAAGGCTTATGGTACAGACATGGAGAAAATATATTGTCCCATACTTACTGTAAGCTACTTGTTGTTTTCAATTTATATCAACATGGAAAAAATGATCTAAAGCATATTATTAAATTAAAACATGGATTCTGTGACCGGAGCTGTTTAAACTGTGAATCCAATAGACACCCAGTGAAATAGACCTTGCCTGATGCATCATTCTCCCAAGACAGACCCCTCGAGAATTTATTTTCCTCTTAATTCTGATAGCCAAGTAAGTTGGGTTCAGGGAAAGAGTTAGTTATGAACACTCTGGGAACATTGTTTGGCATACTTAAATATGATGCAATATTAAAAATGAGTTGTCCAGCACACTCCTCTGGGCTCCTGTCCAATTTCTAATTTGCATTCCCTGAGACAAAGGAGACAGACGGCAAACCTGCCTTTATCCCGCATTTCCCCGCAGGAGCTTGTGTTCCAGTCAGATCAGCATGCTCTTTTCCCAGCTGTAGCACGTGCCTTCCCCATTCACTGCTACCATGCCAAGTAACCACCATTCATACTCCATCTAAGATCTAAGTTTGCCCAAGGATCAGTGTGATTCATTTCACACACACACCATTTCCGTCTCTTACCAGGTGTTCTGTGATGTTCACTTGTTTAACTGGCTAGAACAGTGGAAAGCTTCCTCCAGCTGAGTGATCTCCCAATTCTCCCACTGTCTATAGGCCACCTATTTTATTTCTATTTTATACGACTACCTTGTAACATCTGTTCTATTTTGTTACCTAATGCCATCAAGTTTTTATGTTGCATTTATATTAGGTTTTAACTTTTGATGTGCGTGTGCAGAACCATGGGCACTTTAACTAGATTCCACGTCCCTGGAAGCAGGGGAAGAATCATTCTTTATATCTTCAAAACAGATAAAATAGGTAGCAGATTGCTAAGCATGTGGAAGTTTCTTAGTTAAATAATTGCAGAAGGATAGAAATAGAAGAAGAGAGAGATGGAACGAGGAAGGGAAAGGAAGAGGGAGGCAAAAGATAAAAGAAGACAGGATGTGGCTGTTCCTGAAACACCAGAGTCTGGTACAGTGCTTGTTTAAAAATAGATGCTAAAAACATGCTTGACTAATATAGAGAGATATTCTGTCTTGCAAAAAGCATCCTAACTTTGCAAATCCAGTAATTCCCCTTTTAGTTCTCTATACCTCTCCATATATACAAAGCATCTCTTCCGATTTCACTTCCAAAACGCAGATTCATAAGGATACCAATCCTAACTTTTTTAAAAAAGCCAATAATGTAAAAAAATGGCATCAGTATACGGATTGATCTTCATTCATCTAACCTCCAGAGCTAATGGACCTCATCCTTAAGATGGTGCATTTTTTATACCTATATTAACCACATAATCATTGATTTAGAAGTTACTTGTCCGATTTCAAATCTGATAACAAGGATCTTTTAAAATATAAGTATCTTAGAGTTGAAAATCAACAATTGACATTTAATTTTTTTGATAGAAACACATGTGTATCTATTTTTAAGGAGAGAGATTATCCAAGTAGAGGGATATTTTTAATGCAGTAAACTAAACTCCTTCTACTCCCAGGTACAGACAAACTGGCAGAATGAGATGTTTGTGGAGAAAGGAGTCCCAGCAACCCTTGGGGGTTCAGTGCCTCACCAGGACAGATTCACAGGCTGTCCAGAATCCAGAGAAGTAAGCATGCGTGTGGTGTGCATACAGGTGTATCAGCCAGACTTTACAAATAAAAGTACACACTTCCAGACAGGCTCTCTCTTTTGCAGTCCTAGTAGATGTGATTTCAGGGTCAAACAAGTCAAGTCCATCCACGTATATTGAGTGTTCAACATGATGTTCAGGAGTGTGGCAAATACAAAAGAACTTGCAGCCCAGTGTTTTATTTTGTGGAGGTGCAGCCTGTTAACACCTCCTCTTTTCCTTTAGGACAGTGCTGTCACCCACCCACCAAAAGTAATGTCCCCATTTTACCTGGCCATTTGGACATGTAAGTTTTTCCTCATAATTACAAAGGTACTATCTGATCACTGCCAAAAATTTACTAGATGCATAAAAGCACACAAGCAAAATCAAACAATACATAATCTTTTTATTTATTTATTACTATCATTTTTTAACTTATTTTAAAAAAATAAGAGACAAGATCTCACTATACTGCCCAGTCTGGGTTCGAACTTCCGGGCTCAAGTCATCTGCCTGCCTTGGCCTCTCAAAGTGCTGGGATCACAGGCGTGAGCCACCATGCCCAGCCAGACAACGCATAATCTTACCACTGAAAAAACAGATCTGTCGCTCACATTCTGGTGTTTGTCCTTCCAGTGTTTTTAAAATTTAAGATACTATGATTTTCATATACAATGTTGACATTCTGGTTTTAAATGTGTGTATATATATATACACATACACACACATATAATTTCTATATATTTATATTAATATATAAGAAATAAATATTTATATATTATATATAACATACTTATATATAAAAATATATATGACTCCCTGTGTCCATATCTCTATATGTACACATATATACATACACATATATAGAGAGAAAGAGAGAGAGAGATAAAATATATATATATGAGGGCAGAGTGGTTTAGCTGATTATAAACTGGGATTACCGAAATGATGGCATCCAACCCTCCAGTATCTGCTTTCACGAGCTGATATGATTGGAGAGAAGTTTTGATCACAGGGCACTGGGGCAGAAACAGAAAAGAAGGAAATGAAGAGACCTGGATGTGTTTGTTCGAGGTCTGAAGTTCTCTAAGAAGTCCTTCCCTGTTCTTAGGTCACAAAGACAGTCTTCTGCATTGTCTTCTGATCACACTATAGTTTCATGTTTCACATCTAATCTATCTAGTATTCATTTTGTATATGGTGTCAGGGAGGAATTCAGTTTCCTTTTTCCCCTGTTAGTGAGCCAGCCTCACAAACATCATCCACTAAACAAGGGGTCCTCAGCTGCCAGGGCCACAGGCTGGTACTGGTCTGTGGCCTGTTGAGAACTGGGCCGCACAGCAGGAACTGAGTGATGGGTGAGCAAGCGAAGCTTCATCTCTATTCACAGCCACTCCTCAATATTACCACCTGAGCTCTGCCTCATATTAGATCAGCAGTGGTATTAGATTCTCTTAGGAGAACAAACCCTACTGTGAACTGCCCATGTGAGGGGTCCAAGTTGTGCGTGCTCCTTATGAGAATCTAATGCCTGATGATCTGTCACTGTCCCATCACCTCCAGATGGGACCATCTCGTTGCAGGGAAATAAGCTCAGGGTTCCCACTGATTCTACATTAGGGTAGGTTGTATAATTATTTCATTATATATTACAATGTCATCATAATAGAAATAAAATGAACAAAAAATGTAATGCACTTGAATCATCCCGAAACCATCCTCCCCACTACTCCCAGTCTGGAAAAATTGCCTTATGTGAAACGGGTCCCTGGTGCCAAAAAGGTTGGGGACTGCTGTACTAAACAACTCATCCTTTCCCAGGGGATTTACGAGGCTACAACTGCCGTCTATGATGGAGCCATGGGTGTATCTGGATCTGTCTCTAAGCTCCCCATTTTGGCCAGTCTGTCTGTTCGTGCATCAATATTGCATGCTATTATCACTGTGGCTTTATAATCTCTCAAGAAATCTGTTAGACAAATTCTCACTCTTTACTCTTCTTTTCAAAGTTGAATTAGTTACTCTTGGATATTTGTTCTTCCATAGAAAATTTAATCTAAGATTATTGAGTTAAAAAATACACCTGGAATTTTTATTAAGATTACATTTAATTTGTAGATTAACTTGAGGGAGAATTTACATCCTCATATTATATTATTCCATGACAAAGCATGGAATGTCTTTGCATTTAATAATAAAATATCCTATAGCTTTTAGTAAAGTTAAGCAATCTTCACCATATTGTAGTTTTTCAATAATATAAGTATAAAAATTTCCAGACATACAGAAAAATTTTAGAAATATAGCTAACACTTATATAACCCCCACCTAGATCCTGTCACTACTATTTTACATTTTATTTACCCAATAAAAGTTTGAATATCTATTCATCTATCTCTCTATCCGTTCATTAATTTATCTCATTTTGGGTGCATTTCAAAGTAAATTGTAGACATCAGTATACTTTCCCCATACTTGAGCATTTACATCTTTAAATAGAGGTCAACAGTCATTCTGTTGATAACTCCATTTATAGGAACATCTAAATGGACAAAGCTTATCCACAGTGAAAAAAAATCGTAGCAATGAAATCGTACGGTATATACTTTTTTGTGTGTAAAGCTTTTTTCACTTAGCGTAATGTTTTTTGAGATTCTTGCAAGTATCAGTAGAAACTAGTGACTTTTTATTGTCAATCAGTATTCCATTATATGAATTTGTTTTTCTTTTCTCTTATTGGTGGACACTTGAGCTGTGTCCAGTTTTTTTTGGCTTTTATGAATGAAGCTGCTATGAACATTCTTGTTCAAGACTTTGGGGTGAACATATGTTTTCATTTCTTCCGGGTAAATATCTAGACATGAAATGGCTGGGACATGGATTTATGTTTAGTTAGTTTTATAAAAATAAACTATCAGACCTTTACCCAAAGTGGTTGTATTATTCTATATTCCCACCAAAATTACTGAAAGTTTTAATTGCTCTACAACCTCAGCACACTGAGTTTTGATATTTAAAAAATATAATTATCCATTTTGATAGTGTGTAGTGGTATCTTATTATGGTTTCAGTTTTCATTTTCCTGATGATCTGTGGTCTGTAACATTTTTTCATTTGCTTATTTACCATTTGAGTATCTTCTGTTGAGAAAGGTCTGCTCAAATCTTTTGTGGATTTTTTTTTAAAAAGTGGATAGGACATTTTCACTGAATATAGAATTCCAGATAGCCAGCTATTTTCTTTCAATACTTTATTATGACCTTGCATCTTCTTTTGGTTTCCAGTAGAAGTAAAGGGGTTGATTTTACTGTTGTTCTTCTGAAAATAATATATCTTTTTTCTCTAGATAACTTAAAGATTTTTCTCTTGTTTTTTTTTTTTGTTTTGTTTTTCAGCACTTATAACTGAGATATGTTTTTGTACTTATTTGGAGAATTTCCTTAGAGCTTTTTGAATCTCGATGTTTTTACCATATGGAATTTTTTGGTTATTATAGTTTTTACATTGTTTTTCTGTAACGCTGAAAAATAAAATTGTTGCTTTATCCATTTCTTCCTGGTGTTCTGTCAATTTTACTTGATATAGTTTAAGGCTGCATTTAGGTATATGTGTGTATATGAGTGCTGTATTTTCTTCTTCTTTTGTCTGACTACCAGACACCTCCTCTGAGTTCCTTCCTTTCGTGTTTTTCACTTATATTCTCTGTCAGATATTGATTACTTTTGCTTCAAATTTGCTTCTTTTCACTTTTCCCATCCTTCCTCTGTCTTCTTTTAAAACATTCTCTTCTAGACAATATACTCTAACCTTTGTTCTTGTTAAGTCCAATCTGAAGATTTCTGTCTTTTAATATGCAAGTTTAACTCATTTACATTTATTGATTATTTTTTATTACACTTTAAGTTCTGGGATATATGTGCAGAACATGCAGGTTTGTTACATAGGTATACATGTGCTATGGTAGTTTGCTGCATCTATCACTCTGTCATCTAGGTTTTAAGCCACGCATGCATTAGGTGTTTGTTGTAATGCTCTCCCTCCCCTTGTCCCCACCCCCTGGCATGCCCCAGTGTGTGATGTTCCCTCCCAGTGTCCATGTGTTCTCATTGTTCAACTCACACTTATGAGTGACAACATGCAGTGTTTGGTTTTCTGTTCCTGTGATAGTTTGCTGAGAAAGACGGTTTCCAGCTTCATCCATGTCCCTGCAAAGGACATGATCTCATTCTTTTTTATGACTGCACAGATTGCTACTATATTAGAAATTGGTTTTGCAATTCTATTTCACGTTCATTTACATTTGCTCTATTTTGCTTTTGCTTTCTCCTTCTATCTATTTTCTTTAGATAAATTGAATCTTCTTCTGCTGGCTTAAAAGCTAAACATTTCTTTTTTGTCCTTATGTGTTTAGTCTGCAACCTAAAACTGTTCATGATTATTTACATGTATCGATTTTTTTTAAAGCCAAAAATATCTTTATCTTCCCACTGACTAGTAAGTATTTGGACAAGTTCTCTTGCCCTTTTGATCCCCCTCACTTTTCCACTCTTCTCCCCATCAAGTTACTATTATCTAGAATTTTAGCTTAGGGTTGTATTATTTTCCCCCCATTTTCTGTTTTTTTCATCAACTTGCCACCCCGACAGCACCCTGTTGGTACCAGTGAACTGGACTTTTGCTGTTGACTTGGAGAAGGAGCAGCAAGGCTAGTTTCAGGACAACTCAGGGAAGGAGTGAAGGTGGAAACCAAACTCTTCCTTCCCTGTCTCATCTCACTGCTGCCACCAGCCACCTGCTTCTCTCATACATTAGTTCAACACAACCTTCAGTCACCCCAGGGTGTTCTCCCTTTTAAAAAGTGCCTGGAATTCATACTTTCCTCTTGCTTCTGTAACTCCTGTAGGGTTGACCCTGGGAAGAAATCTGATAGTCCATGTTTCTTTCTAGAATAGGGCACGATTCTTTTGGGGGAAAGAAGGCCTGAATAGAGCAGAATCTTCCTTGGAACTGTTTTATGGCTTTGAGGGTATCAGAGAGAATGCAGTGCGGGATTATTGTTAGAGGGACTGGTGCAGCCCCACTTAATTAATTTAGGGGAAGGAGAGGACAACAAAGAGATAGGAATAAAAGGATATTGACAATTTTTTTTTCTGAATATGTGAGTAATTTCCTGGGGACGCCCCTCCAAAAACCTGAGGGAAGTCTGAAGAACCTGAATGGAGATGGGTATGGATGGAGGTTCTCCCTGAAGTTCTACAGCTACCCAGGTGGGTGCTATTAAGCCCGTGAAATTTGAATATTAATATTATATCTTTATAGTATTAGCTAGTATATACGAAGCATGTTCTAATTTTTCTCTCTCTATATATATTTCCTCCCTCCCTTCAACCTCTCACAACTGAATTGAAGGCTCCAAGGAGTGCAGGATTCTTTATAGTCTTATTGATTGCTACATCCCCAGTGCTGGGCACATAATAATAAATGCTCAAATATTTGTGGAAATTGTACTGAAACTGAAGTTTTTCTTTACTAAATTTATGCTCCTATCAGGCATGTATGAGGATATCTATTTTCCCAAACCTTTATCAATACAGGTTATTATTGCTTTTTGTAAGTATTGCAGATTGGATAATTACAAAATGAAATCTCATTTTTATTTTTTATTTGCATTTGTCTTGATTCTTTTTGTAATTGAATATTTTTATTTGCATTTTTCTGATGGCTTTTGTAATTGATATTTTTCACAGATTTTGTTGTTTTATTTTACATTTATTTTAAATGTATTTTTAATATTATTTTTGATTGGAAAATTGTAATTATGTACATTTTGGGGGTACAATGTGATGTTTTGATAACTGTATACAGTGTGGCAAGATTAAATCAAGCTAATTAATGTCATTTCTACTGTGAATTGCCTGTTCTTTTGTCTATTTCCTACTGGAGTGTTCACTGTTTTCTTACTGTTTCTCACTGTTTTCTTACTCTTAAGAGTTCTTTTTATAAGGATACCACCTATTTGTTATACATTTATATTGAAAGCATTTTTTTGTTTGTTTGTCATTTGGCATTCAATTTTGTTTTCCAATTGTTAATTTTTTACATCTCAAGTCTATCAAAAAATTTTATATTTGTGTTCCAAACATTTATTTAAATTATCTTCTAACTCACTTGTCTAATAATGTTTTTCTTTTTATTTACGTTTTACACTAAAAAATATTTTACCTAAATAGTTAACTGATTATCCTGGGATCCTTTTCCTTCGGCATTATTTCGTTACACTAATTTGAAATTCTCATTTCATTGTGCTCTAAACACAATGAATTCAAACATTATAACTTTTAATGAGGAAACTGAAGCACAAGAAGAGTAAGTATCTTGTCCTAAGTGGTGGGGCAAGGCTTGACCTTGGGCAGGCTGACTCAATAGCCTGCACTCCACTGACACTGAAGGGTATTGATAGAATAACTAGTTTAGCCTTTGTCATAAGAAATTTCCTGGAACATAATAGATAAGCGAATACAATGACATTACTGTGCATAATGCTCTGGTCAACAAGTGGAAGCCCCTGCTTTGCTGTCTTTGAAGACAGAGGCAATCGCATGCTCCATTTTTGTGTGCTGCATTTTTTAGGGCCACAGCTGTTTTATGTCAATTATTTTCCAAATGTCTTATCAGGCCGGGCGTGATGGCTCATGCCTGTAATCCCAACACTTTGGGATGCTGAGGCGGGTGGATCACCTGAGGTCAGGAGTTTGAGAACAGCCTGGCCAACATGGTGAAATCTGTTCTCTACTAAAAATACAAAAATTAGCTGGGCATGGTGGCGGGTGCCTGTAATCCCAGCTACTTGGGAGGCTGAGGCAGGAGAATCACTTGAACTTGGGAGGCAGAGGTTGCAGTGACATTGCACTGCAGCCTGGGCGACAAGAGCAAAACTCCGTCTCAAAATAAATAAATAAATATAAATTAAATAAATTAAATTTTAAAAGGTCTTGTCAGAAAGACACATTTGTAGCTCTAGACACCGGGTCAAACAAAGCAGCTGAGCGAAGGACTTCAAAGTTTAGAATGGTTTCAAAGCAAAAAGTAATGAGTTGGTGGCAGTTAGTGTGGCAAAAGTTGCCATTTGAAATAAAAATGTGGACTGCCATTATGCTGCTCCGAATCTGCTCTGAAGGGAGATGTGATTACAAATGTCTGAAGTGGCTCCGGCAGCCCTGGTCACTCCAAAGTAGGCAAGTTCTCGGGTTAACACAGAGCAGTCTAGGAGTCCTAAAATTTCCAAAGCTGCTTCTTCCTGCAGATCACAGAGTTTGTAGTGACACACTTTCTTGTAAGAAAGGCCAGGAAAGAATATACAGAAGTTAGCTCTGAAGATTTGGGGGGCCCTCCCTGACATCCATTTAAAACAGAACCTTGGATATCCCTACAATAGGTCTAGGCTTCAGCCAGCTCCTGTAACATCTATTAGCCTTTGCTTTGCTTATAAAGAGGCAAAATGTGAGGTTACTGACCCCATGTGATTTGCAGCCCTTCCCCAAGCTATAGCTTCCATTAGCATTACTGATGGACAAATGTGGGCCCTGGGAGTCAGAAGGCCAAAGGCAAAATGTTCCCTCCCATTATCCCATTAGTGCAGGGGCAAGGGTCTGTGCATCAGGAGAGTCCTTCGATCTCTCGGTCCCAGAGAGAGTGATGCTTGGGAGAGCCACTCTCCACCAGGCCGACTGTGTCATGAATAAACCCTGATGTCTGTGAGATACGCAAGACCCAGGATCAGAAGGCAATTCCAGCATGATGGTCTCAGAGCATAGTCTGAGGCCAGTGGATGCCAAAGAGCAGAGCAGCGTGACATGGAGAGAGAAGGCCACAGCCACACACCCGATTCTCAAGCTTGCCCAGGGTTGCTGGCTTTGCTGCCTGCACAGGGAGCTCCCTGCCCTGCTACCTCATAAAGAAACTTCCGTAGGAGAGAATTAGTGGGAGTAAACAATCACAGATCTGCAACAACATGATGAGAACTGCTGGTCTCGATTCTGAGATCCAGAGAGGAAAGTGAGCTCTCTAACATTACATAACTTGGTGGCAAGGTCTGAACGCCCCATTCCGCAAGGCATGCATCCTGGTGTGGTGAGCGACCTCTACCTGTGGGTTCCACGGAGCGACCTCTTCTTGTAGGTTCCACTGATTTTGCCTTTAGAACAGTGCTCTGAAGGAGGAGTCCTCTACTCGGGGAGAGCAAGGCAGGCGAGGGATTGCAGTGCTCAGGGTTCACCACCTGCTGACGTCCCCATGGCCTTGCCTACCTCATCTCTTTCTCCAACATCTCAGTCACTTCTGGGGTCAACTTTCCACCCTTTCCATCCACTCTGAGACCTGCCAGGCCGTCTATCCTGACCTCTTCTTCTGAATGTGATGGGACGATACACGGTAGAGAAGCTGGAGCAATGGGCAGTGGGCTAGGGAGACACGAAGAGCACCCACCATGAGTCACAGATTTGGCCCAGCCTCCCTCCTATGCTCAGGGCATTCCTGCTGCCTCTCACTGAAGCACCTGCACTGTGATCACTTCCAATACTGAGCCACGGTCAAGCCTGCTGAATGGCAGAGTCATTATCTTCTAGACTCAAAGGAAGATCTTACCACTTAGGCAAGAGAAAACATAAATCCTCAAAAGATAATTAATACAGAACACAAGCCTGACTGTCAGTCACTTAATCCTAAGCAAAGATGAAACCTTGTTAAATAAATGTAGTGTCAAAGAGACTGACCATTTCGGTGCAGTCATCTGGAATTGAAGTTCCACTGCTTGCTTGGAGTCAGCTGAGTCACAGAAAAAGTCATTATGTGCGGCAGATTATGACACTTCTTAACCTTCTCCACCCTGAAAGGCTCTTCAGACACCTCCAGGAAGGTTCTGAGGCATGTGGTTCTCTCTGACCAGTCAATGACTAAGGCAGATTCCTCTTTCCTTCCTTCATACTCTTATTCATGCAGTAGGCACATGGTTATTTTACCTCTAGTCAGGTAAAAATTTACGATGCACCAGAATGGTCTGGAGGGCTGTTCAAACACAGGTTGCTGGATCCCAACCATGCGTTTCTGATTCCAGAGGTCTGGGGTGGGGCCCGAGAATGTGCATTTCTAACTAGCTCCCAGGTGACTCTCACCACTGCTGGTGCCCACACTGTGAGAAGGAACCACTGATCCAGGTGCTGAGTCCCAAAGACTTGAGTGCATGTTGTCTTAGTCTGTTTTCTCTCAGAAGCTGAAAACTGCAACAAGGATTCCAGGGCAGCAAGTTTATTTGGAAGTTGATCCTAAGAAGCCCTGGTCGGGGTCTGGGGATGTGAGAAAGTGAAGGAAAGGAAAGAGATAAAGTTTGAGTTGTTGACCACCGGCCACCCTCTGGAGTGTCATGGGCAAGTGTAGACCTTGCTTCTGTGTTCCCCATGCAGGGAGGGCCGGGGGTCACTCCTGTCAACCATTGGTTGAGGGCTGCTCCTGGAGGGTGTGGCCTGCCTTGTGTCTGTGGCCTAGCCCTCACTCAGGCAGTGCAGGCTCAGAACACCCTTAGGCCAAGCATCTCTCATGCCATGCCTATGTGTTCGTTAGGAGTGCCTGGAGTGGGGACCTTGGGCAGGCAGTGACAGGGGCTGCTGCACAGGCCTCCTGGCTCTATTTGGGAAAATTAATGATATGCACAGAAATTTTTTATAATTCCAGGCAGAGACTATCAAAATTTCAAAATAAATTGCCATGTTAAAAAATTTCCTGTGCAATTTAGGGACATAGAGTCAGGTTTCGGTTTTTGTCCCCAAGCACTTTAATTCTCTGGGAAAGAAAACCACGAGACTCTCCCCTGAGACACTAGCCACCATGGAAACAGAATACCTGTTTCCAAAATTAGGACAGAAACTGTGGAGCCCTCCCCGCCCCAGCACCACGCACATCACCGCCTCCACAGTCATAACCCCCCAACAACCAGTGCGCTTGTGCACACAGGCAGACATGCACACACATGCACAATGCATGCATGCACACACACATGCGCAATGCATGCATGAATGCACACATACACATGGCCATTGAGCTTGTTGAGCTAATTTCTTTTCTCCTTCTCCAGTCCCAGGCTCCGTGGCTACATTTGATTTCTCCAGCCCCTGCCATACCCATCCCCAGGCAACTGGTCTCTGCACAACTCCAGTTAGCTCCTCTTTTCTGTCACTGATGGCGACATGAACTTGGTCTGTGAGATCGGGGTTGAGGGGGTGAAGAGCTCAGATGCTGGTGTTAGACTGAACTCAGTTTTAGTCAGGCTTCTACAGGTCACAGCTGTGTGACCTTCAGTCAAGTTGCATGGCCTTTTAAACCTCAAATTTCTCATCAGCTAAGGGGACAGGATAATTGTTCCCTCTTCATGAAATTGTTGCAAGGATTAAATGTCTGGGACTTCTTAAGTGTTCACTAAATATTAGCCCCTAAAATAAAGAGCCCAATTGCACAGAGCTGTTGTAAGGATTAAATAATACAATGCCTGTAAAGTGACCAATGCATTTCCCGAGTCACAGTAGTCACTCAGAAATAGTAGATGTCATTAATAATCATTACCTTCTGAGAGCAATCATGAGGTAGGTATTTGTACCCAAGTTATGCTAAATTCAATGCAGGATGATTTTGATCCTAAAAGCTTACCCAGGTCCTCCAAGTCAATACTCACCTCTGCTCTGAGGCCCAGAGCATGTGGGCAGCGTTTGATGGCCCCGTTTTTGGAGGTCAGGGTAACCAGCACCCTCTCCACTACCAGCATTCTACCTACAGATAGCAAGTCCTCATTCATAATAAATATGTTTTTGCTTTAAGAACACACACAATATCATGTCTTGCTGACTCAAGTAAATATTTCACTGTCTTTGTAGACCATGAAATTACTCAAATTTTAATCTACTGGTTCTACTAAGAGAAAAAACTTCGAATTTAATAGGTTCCACAAAAGTAAGTAATTCATGAGTATGTTTTAAAACTCTATGAAGCCAGAAGAAAAAGTGAAATGGTGTGTCAGGAAAACCATCCAAGTCCCAGATGGAGAATCCGGGATGTGAGGACTCCCAGCCATCCCCGGTGGATTGGGTCTGCAATTGGACTGCCTTACGAAGAAAAGTCCCCTCTGGTGAGTCTCTGGCTCCTGCTCCCCTGATTTATATATGTCAAATTCCCCATGTTCTTAGGCAAAATACCAGCTGGAACAAAATATGCACCTGCAAATACATATCCTCTAATCTCTTTCCCAGCATCAAGTCAGAAACCTTGTGTAATCACATCGGAAAATCCAGAAGGAAGCGACACTATTGTATTCCTTGTGTGTCCCATCATAGTGCCTAGCACCCTGCTGGGACGGGACAGAAATATGATCATAGCTGCTGAATTTCTGGATATATCTGATATCAGAGAGACATGAAATGCGTAACTTCGAATGAAGGCTCCGAAGGGAATCTTAAGTCTGTGTTTAAGGTGTAATTGACAAGTATGAAGTTGACTTACCAACTGACAGCTTGATGAGTTTGTAGCTCTCTGTGCAGCATCACCCAGATCAACGTTTAGGATATACCCATCACCCCACAAACTTCTTTCAGCCCCCTTTCCTCTCAATGCCTCCTCTCCATCCTCCCAGAACCACTATTTTGCCATGTAGCACCGACGGTCTTGAACGTTGGGGTTATATCGTATGAATGCTTTTGTTTCTGGCTCCTGTTGTTTGACATAATGTTTTTGAGATTCACTCACGTTGCTGCAAGTTTCAGTTGTTCCTTCTTCTTTACAGCTGAGTCATATTCCTTTGTGTGGATATGTGTGGATATAGCATAATTTGTCTATCCATTCACCAGTCGATGGACATTTGGTCTGATTTTAATTTTTAGCTATTATAAATAAAGCATACATGAATATTCTTGCACATGTGTTTTTTGAGGACATACACACTCATTTCTCTTGGGCAAATGTCTAGGAGTACTATTGCTGGATCAGAGAGTAAGAGCATAGTCAACTTTGTTAGAAACTGCCACAGAGTTTTCCAAAATGCCGATCCCATTTTACACCCCAGCAGCAGTGCACGAGAATTCCAGTTGCTCCACATTCTCTCAAATTCAAGCACAGGTTTTTAAAGGTCAACTGATTGTTTGTTTCCTGTGTCTACTCCCTGTGCCTGCAGAAAATGCTTGCCATTTCTCAATGGCCTCCTATATGCTTATTAAGCAAACATTTACTTTAAATGTCACAACCCTGCAAAGCAGGTATTTTTATTTTCTTTTTAGAGATCAAGAAAGTTAAGTAATGCTCTCTTCTCACCGTTAATAACCCTCCTCAGTAGGATTCAGTGTCTGTGCTCTTAGCTTTGGGTGATGGCCAAGGTGAGAGGCAGGAGGAGCCTCAGAGAACCTTTCTATCTTCCATCTAAACTTACTGTTGCAGGACAGGGGCTGAGGCATGAAGACCTGTACACTTGTATGAGGCTACCAATTTAAAGCCCATTTATCAAACAAGATTTGGTCTCATTTCTCTCTACAGTCAGATATAAATATAAGCCCTGTAATAAAAGGGCTTGTCTCAAAGACCTGCAAGAAATATGTCATCATTTACATTGCTTATTTTTTCTAATGTACGTGAACACAAATTTCAGTTTCTAACATCACACTGAAATTGGTTTTGCCACTGTGGATGATAACTTATAAAAACAGTGAGACGACATTTGGGTAAAAATGCCTTGAAAACTCACATGCGGGGCGGAGCAAGATGGCCGAATAGGAACAGCTCCAGTCTCCAACTCCCAGCGTGAGCGACACAGAAGACCGGTGATTTCTGCATTTTCAACTGAGGTACTGGGTTCATCTCACTAGGGAGTGCCGGACAATCCGTGCTGCTCCGCTGCTGCAGCCCGACCAGCTAGAGCTGAAGCAGGGCGAGGCATCGCCTCACCTGGGAAGTGCAAGGGGAAAGGGAATCCCTTTTCCTAGCCAGGGGATCTGAGACACACAACACCTGGAAAATCAGGTAACTCCCACCCCAATACTGCGCTTTAAGCAAACAGGCACACCTGGAGATAATATCCCACACCTGGCCGGGAGGGTCCCATGCCCACGGAGCCTCCCTCATTGCTAGCACAGCAGTCTGCGATCTCACGGCAAGGCAGCAGCGAGGCTGGGGGGAGGGGCGCCCGCCATTGCTGAGGCTTCAGTAGGTAAAAAAAGCAGCTGGGAAGCTCAAACTGGGTGGAGCTCACAGCAGCTCAAGGAAACCTGCCTGTCTCTGTAGACTCCACCTCTGGGGACAGGGCACAGCTACACAACAACAACAACAACAAAAAAGCAGCAGAAACCTCTGCAGACGCAAATGACTCTGTCTGACAGCTTTGAAGAGAGCAGTGGATCTCCCAACACGGAGGTTGAGATCTGAGAAGGGACAGACTCCCTGCTCAAGTGGGTCCCTGACCCCTGAGTAGCCTAACTGGGAGACATCCCCCACTAGGGGCAGTCTGACACCCCACACCTCACAGGGTGGAGTACACCCCTGAGAGGAAGCCTCCAAAGCAAGAATCAGACAGGTACACTCGCTGTTCAGCAATATTCTATCTTCTGCAGCCTCTGCTGCTGACACCCAGGCAAACAGGGTCTGGAGTGGACCTCAAGCATTCTCCAACAGACCTACAGCTGAGGGTCCTGACTGTTAGAAGGAAAACTATCAAACAGGAAGGACACCTACACCAAAACCCCATCAGTACGTCACCATCATCATCAAAGACCAGAGGCAGATAAACCCACAAAGATGGGGAAAAAGCAGGGCAGAAAAGCTGGAAATTCAAAAAATAAGAGTGCATCTCCCCCAGCAAAGGAGCGCAGCTCATCGCCAGCAACGGATCAAAGCTTGACGGAGAATGACTTTGATGAGATGAGAGAAGAAGGCTTCAGTCCATCAAACTTCTCAGAGCTAAAGGAGGAATTACGTACCCAGCACAAAGAAACTAAAAATCTTGAAAAAAAAGTGGAAGAATTGATGGCTAGAGTAATTAATGCAGAGAAGGTCATAAACGAAATGAAAGAGATGAAAACCATGACATGAGAAATACGTGACAAATGCACAAGCTTCAGTAACCGACTCGATCAACTGGAAGAAAGAGTATCAGTGATTGAGGATCAAATGAATGAAATGAAGCGAGAAGAGAAACCAAAAGAAAAAAGAAGAAAAAGAAATGAACAAAGCCTGCAAGAAGTACGGGATTATGTAAAAAGACAAAATCTACGTCTGATTGGGGTGCCTGAAAGTGAGGGGGAAAATGGAACCAAGTTGGAAAACACTCTTCAGGATATCATCCAGGAGAACTTCCCCAACCTAGTAGGGCAGGCCAACATTCAAATCCAGGAAATACAGAGAACGCCACAAAGATACTCCTCGAGAAGAGCAACTCCAAGACACATAATTGCCAGATTCACCAAAGTTGAAATGAAGGAAAAAATCTTAAGGGCAGCCAGAGAGAAAGGTTGGGTTACCCACAAAGGGAAGCCCATCAGACTAACAGCAGATCTCTTGGCAGAAACTCTCTAAGCCAGAAGAGAGTGGGGGCCAATATTCAACATTCTTAAAGAAAAGAATTTTAAACCCAGAATTTCATATCCAGCCAAACTAAGTTTCATAAGTGAAGGAGAAATAAAATCCTTTACAGATAAGCAAATGCTTAGAGATTTTGTCACCACTAGGCCTGCCTTACAAGAGACCCTGAAGGAAGCACTAAACATGGAAAGGAACAACCGGTACCAGCCATTGCAAAAACATGCCAAAATGTAAAGACCATCGAGGCTAGGAAGAAACTGCATCAACTAACGAGCAAAATAACCAGTTAATATCATAATGGCAGGATCAAGTTCACACATAACAATATTAACCTTAAATGTAAATGGACTAAATGCTCCAATTAAAAGACATAGACTGGCAAACTGGATAAAGAGTCAAGACCCATCAGTCTGCTGTATTCAGGAGACCCATCTCACACACAGAGACATACATAGGCTCAAAATAAAGGGATGGAGGAAGATTTACCAAGCAAATGGAGAACAAAAGAAAGCAGGGGTTGCAATACTAGTCTCTGATAAAATAGACTTTAAACCATCAAAGATCAAAAGAGACAAAGAAGGCCATTACATAATGGTAAAGGGATCAATTCAACAGGAAGAACTAACTATCCTAAATATATATGCACCCAATACAGGAGCACCCAGATTCATAAAGCAAGTCCTTAGAGACTTACAAAGAGACTTAGACTCCCATACAATAATAATGGGAGACTTCAACACTCCACTGTCAACATTAGACAGATCAACGAGACAGAAAGTTAACAAGGATATCCAGGAATTGAACTTATCTCTGCAGCAAGCAGACCTAATAGACATCTATAGAACTCTCCACCCCAAATCAACAGAATATACATTCTTCTCAGCACCACATCGCACTTATTCCAAAATTGACCACATAATTGGAAGTAAAGCACTCCTCAGCAAATGTACAAGAACAGATATTATAACAAACTGTCTCTCAGACCACAGTGCAATCAAACTAGAACTCAGGACTAAGAAACTCAATCAAAACCGCTCAACTACATGGAAACTGAACAACCTGCTCCTGAATGACTACTGGGTACATAACGAAATGAAGGCAGAAATAAAGATGTTCTTTGAAACCAATGAGAACAAAGATACTACATACCAGAATCTCTGGGACACATTTAAAGCAGTGTGTAGAGGGAAATTTATAGCACTAAATGCCCACAAGAGAAAGCAGGAAAGATCTAAAATTGACACCCTAACATCACAATTAAAAGAACTAGAGAAGCAAGAGCAAACGCATTCAAAAGCTAGCAGAAGGCAAGAAATAACTAAGATCAGAGCAGAACTGAAGGAGATAGAGACACAAAAAACCCTCCAAAAAATCAATGAATCCAGGAGTTTGTTTTTTGAAAAGATCAACAAAATTGACAGACCGCTAGCAAGACTAATAAAGAAGAAAAGAGAGAAGAATCAAATAGATGCAATAAAAAATGATAAAGGGGATATCACCACCAACCCCACAGAAATACAAACTACCATCAGAGAATACTATAAACACCTCTACGCAAATAAACTAGAAAATCTACAAGAAATGGATAATTTCCTGGACACTTACACTCTTCCAAGACTAAACCAGGAAGAAGTTGAATCCCTGAATAGACCAATAGCAGGCTCTGAAATTGAGGCAATAATTAATAGCCTACCAACCAAAAAAAGTCCAGGACCAGATGGATTCACAGCTGAATTCTACCAGAGGTACAAGGAGGAGCTGGTACCATTCCTTCTGAAACTATTCCAATCACTAGAAAAAGAGGGAATCCTCCCTAACTCATTTTATGAGGCCAACATCATCCTGATACCAAAGCCTGGCAGAGACACAACAAAAAAAGAGAATTTTAGACCAATATCCCTGATGAACATCGATGCAAAAATCCTCAATAAAATACTGGCAAACCGGATTCAGCAGCACATCAAAAAGCTTATCCACCATGATCAAGTGGGCTTCATCCCTGGGATGCAAGGCTGGTTCAACATTCGCAAATCAATAAACATAATCCAGCATATAAACAGAACCAAAGACAAGAACCACATGATTATCTCAATAGATGCAGAAAAGGCTTTTGACAAAATTCAACAGCCCTTCATGCTAAAAACGCTCAATAAATTTGGTATTGATGGAACGTACCTCAAAATAATAAGAGCTATTTATGACAAACCCACAGCCAATATCATACTGAATGGGCAAAAACTGGAAAAATTCCCTTTGAAAACTGGCACAAGACAGGGATGCCCTCTCTCACCACTCCTATTCAACATAGTGTTGGAAGTTCTGGCTAGGGCAATCAGGCAAGAGAAAGAAATCAAGGGTATTCAGTTAGGAAAAGAAGAAGTGAAATTGTCCCTCTTTGCAGATGACATGATTGTATATTTAGAAAACCCCATTGTCTCAGCCCAAAATCTCCTTAAGCTGATAAGCAACTTCAGCAAAGTCTCAGGATACAAAATTAATGTGCAAAAATCACAAGCATTCTTATATACCAGTAACAGACAAACAGAGAGCCAAATCATGAATGAACTTCCATTCACAATTGCTTCAAAGAGAATAAAATACCTAGGAATCCAACTTACAAGGGATGTAAAGGACCTCTTCAAGGAGAACTACAAACCACTGCTCAGTGAAATAAAACAGGACACAAACAAATGGAAAAACATACCATGCTCATGGATAGGAAGAATCAATATCGTGAAAATGGCCATACTGCCCAAGGTTATTTATAGATTCAATGCCATCCCCATCAAGCTACCAATGACTTTCTTCACAGAATTGGAAAGAACTGCTTTAAAGTTCATATGGAACCAAAAAAGAGCCCGCATCTCCAAGACAATCCTAAGTCAAAAGAACAAAGCTGGAGGCATCACACTACCTGACTTCAAACTATACTACAAGGCTACAGTAACCAAAACAGCATGGTACTGGTACCAAAACAGAGATATAGACCAATGGAACAGAATAGAGTCCTCAGAAATAATACCACACATCTACAGCCATCTGATCTTTGACAAACCTGAGAGAAACAAGAAATGGGGAAAGGATTCCCTATTTAATAAATGGTGCTGGGAAAATTGGCTAGCCATAAGTAGAAAGCTGAAACTGGATCCTTTCCTTACTCTTTATACGAAAATTAATTCAAGATGGATTAGAGACTTAAATGTTAGGCCTAAAACCATAAAAACCCTAGAGGAAAACCTAGGTAGTACCATTCAGGACATAGGCATGGGCAAAGACTTCATGTCTAAAACACCAAAAGCAACGGCAGCAAAAGCCAAAATTGACAAATGGGATCTCATTAAACTAAAAAGCTTCTGCACAGCAAAAGAAACTACCATCAGAGTGAACAGGCAACCTACAGAATGGGAGAAAATTTTTGCAATCTACTCATCTGACAAAGGGCTAATATCCAGAACCTACAAAGAACTCAAACAAATTTACAAGAAAAAAACAAACAACCCCATCAAAAAGTGGGCAAAGGATATGAACAGACATTTCTCAAAAGAAGACATTCATACAGCCAACAGACACATGAAAAAATGCTCATCATCACTGGCCATCAGAGAAATGCAAATCAAAACCACAATGAGATACCATCTCACACCAGTTAGAATGGTGATCATTAAAAAGTCAGGAAACAACAGGTGCTGGAGAGGATGTGGAGAAATAGGAACACTTTTACACTGTTGGTGGGATTGTAAACTAGTTCAACCATTATGGAAAACAGTATAGCGATTCCTCAAGGATCTAGAACTAGAAGTACCATATGACCCAGCCATCCCATTACTGGGTATATACCCAAAGGATTATAAATCATGCTGCTACAAAGACACATGCACACGTATGTTTATTGCAGCACTATTCACGATAGCAAAGACTTGGAATCAACCCAAATGTCCATCAGTGACAGACTGGATGAAGAAAATGTGGCACATATACACCATGGAATACTATGCAGCCATAAAAAAGGATGAGTTTGTGTCCTTTGTAGGGACATGGATGCAGCTGGAAACCATCATTCTTAGCAAACTATCACAAGAACAGAAAACCAAACACTGCATGTTCTCACTCATAGGTGGGAACTGAACAATGAGATCACTTGGACTCGGGAAGGGGGACATCACACACTGGGGCCTATTATGGGGAGGGGGGAGGGGGGAGGGATTGCATTGGGAGTTATACCTAATGTAAATGACGAGTAGTTGGGTGCTGACGAGTTGATGGGTGCAGCACAGCAACATGGCACAAGTATACATATGTAACAAACCTGCACGTTATGCACATGTACCCTAGAACTTAAAGTATAATAATAAATAAATAAATAAATAAATAAATAAATAAAAAAGAAAACTCACATGCTGGTGGTTCTGGAACAGCAGTCGGCAAGGTTGTTGAAAAGAATCAGGTGAGGGGTGTGAGCGGGTATCTTGGGAAGGCCACACATCTTCTAAACCAATGGTGCTAATCCAGGTGGGTTAGTAGAGACTGCTCCCTAAAATGGAGCCTGCAGCAGGGATGGCCTGAGCAGACACTGTCACAATTCCGAAACAAATAGAGTGTTTAGTTTTAGTCAATACAATACATGATACAATTTATTTTTAAGTCATGGGGGAAGACCTGACTCTTCTTCATCAAGTGCTAGACACACTACTAGGCACTTACACATACTCTGATTTAATCTCCACTCTGGCCCCATGAGGGAGGGATTTTTATTTTCCTTTTCAGATGGGGAAGTCAAGGTTTAGAGAGGTTAACTAATTTTCTCATGGCCACACAGCAGTGGCAGATCTGCAGTTTCACTCAGCTCTGTCTAACTCCAAAGCCAAAACCCAGTCTATTATACTACACTATCTCCAAAACAGAAGTTTTTGTTATACGTTTTGATAAATTAAGGTTATTGGAGTTAAAAAAAAATCATAAGTGTTTAAAGAGCCAATGTTTCTCCTACATGTATAACGTGACCCAAATTTATATTGAACACAAATTATATCAAACACTGTTTGGAGAATGTTCATTATTTGTGTGAGGTCTTCTTGTCTACAGAAGAACATGACTCTATAGACACAAGAACCTGAAAAACAATCCTAGTAAATCAGAAAGTAAAGCAAACAGCTGTTCACTAAGGGTCCACATGAAAACTAAAACTTTAATACCTAGGATCTAACTAATCAAGACCATCGATTAACCAGATTCCTCTTCATACCATCGATGGCAAATAATAAAAAGGAAATGGAAAGATCTATTTCTAAATCTTAATCCTAGGGTCTATGGGGGTTTTATTCATACCTAGCCCAGCTTCTACATCTACTAAATCTACGTGAATAATCTGATAATCGACAGTCAGAAATGATGGTTGAGAATTACAGCTGAACTTCCAACATCAAAGGAAGATTCCACTGCATTCGCCCCTCTGTGCTTATGAAGATAGGAGAATGGAGCAGTACATTTTGAAAATATTTTCAATCACAAGGATTGAAGTGGAAAGGATCTGTTACTTAACTCTCAGTTACCTAGAACATGGAATTAATCAAAATATTCCATTGCCCACACATTTCTCTCAATCAAGGCTTTACGGCACTCACAGATTTGCTTTTTTTTTTTTTTTTAATTGATGCATCATTCTGATGACGCTGACAAATACAGAAGAAAATGCCAAGAGGAGGCTGGTGAACCCAGCGGACCTGGGCACATAACCCAGTAGCTCTGCAGGACAGGGCACCGAAGAGGTGGGGAGGAAGCCAGCCGCAGCACTAATTAGCCTCCCAGAATATTTACCTGGCATTGGCACTATTTATTTTTAAGCTGGGGAAATATGCGTCTTCACATTTAATTGTGGTGAGCCATATAAATGCTTCTCCTTCTCCCAGAGGAGAGTGGGCAGGCCTGGTTGACCACTCATACTACTGATGGCTCACCCCCCGGGGAGCCCAGAGCCTGATAGCTTGTTCCTCTCAGATTGGTTTTGTGGACTTTGCTGCTGCAGTTTATTTCATAATCTAAACTTCTAAAAGTGCTCACTTCTCATTTGTAAAGTAAAGGAGGGATTATGATTCAAATCCTGTTGAGAAAAAGAGGAGAGAAGAAAATGGGACGTGAGTGACCCTCACCATCAAAATCAGACATGATCACATAAATCCAGGCTTGGGGCACATGCTTTGAGTAGAGAGCCCCTGACCAGGCAGAGTGTCCTTGGAATAATTCAAATGTATAGCTTCCCATTGCAGACGTCACCCAGGGACTTAGGCATCTGGGGAAATTCCATCCTGTCTCCCAAGCCGCATTGTACAATTTAGTAGCGTCCTGAAATGGTAAATTACTAAATCTCTTGTGATAAATTCATCAAAGCCATAAATATTCCTGAGGGCCTACTATACTCCAGACCAGGCACTGTGCTTCAATGACAAGCAGCACAGTCCTCAACCCTGGGCGACTCTTCTACAGTGCAGAGATACCCGCTGGGCTGAGCCTACCAGTCCGGGAGAGGTGCCTTGCAGAGGCCTTGTGCCCAAGACATGACATCAGGGCAGGTCAGCACTGCACAAAGTCAGCTCACAGGCTTCTCATCAGGGCTATCTCCAAGGAAGTGACAGGCAAAGACTAGGGCACAATTACTTTACAATTGTGGATAAAAATCAGGCACTGATTATCATGGAGGGAACTGGTATTCTTGGTACCACTTTGTACAGTCATTTTGAAATATGTGACAATCTGGTAGCATTTAGCAGAATTACGTATGCCCATACTTATGACCCAATGACTTCGCTTATGCCTACATATACCAGAGCAATTCTTGCAAAATTTTGTAAGGGGTGTATCTGTTGGATTTCATTCTGGCATTGTGTAGGAAAGGAGAGAGGATGACAACCTTGTGCCCATCATTAGGGCCATGGCCAGGTGACAGGTGGCAGATGACCCAGCATGGGACACAATGAAGCCATGAGAAGCAACACACCAAATGTGACAACAGCCACATGGAGAGACCCATGTGGAGCAAAAACCATAATAAAATGACTTAAGAAATACAACAAGAATTACAGTACAAATCCAATTATCTAAATTAAAAACATGTACTCATAAAAATATTTTACAGGGCCAAATGCATCTTTAAGGATAAATGTATTCTGGGATCAAGATGAAGGAGAAAAATAATTAAGAACCTTGCATTGGTCAGTCTTGATGATTCCAAGGAGATTTATAATGATCAAGCAGTGAGGTTTATTCAACCTTCTATGCTTAAGCTCCAAAAAGAAGGGTGGCATGTAAAGGTGCAGAAATAAAAGGATGTGGCAAAATTTCCAGAATGTTTCTATGAGCATGTA
Source organism: Theropithecus gelada (assembly GCF_003255815.1). Lineage (NCBI taxonomy): Eukaryota > Metazoa > Chordata > Mammalia > Primates > Cercopithecidae > Theropithecus > Theropithecus gelada. Next base: position 7,688,337 of record NC_037686.1, on the reverse strand, counting down.
AACACTTTTGTGGTGCTGTTCTTTCAGGGCAATTACAGAGACCCTACCCTTGTCTACAGAGCACTGTGGGGATTCTCCTTGGATAAAGCAAAGTAGGCTAGATCATGGTGTATTTAAAAAAAGAACCAACAACAGTCAAACCTCCATGGTTTAAAGCAACCCATACCATAGGTCTGTCACAGGTCTTTACTTTGCATGAAATACTCCAGGACCTTGGCTCCAGAACAGCCACATGGGATGTTATTGGTGTCTGTGGCAGAAGAAGGGAAACCTCAGGTGAATTGCACACTGGTTCTCCAAGCTTCCACCTAGAAGGGACACTATTACTCTCCCTGACATCCCACTGGGCATCACAAGTCACATGGCTAAGCCTACTTGGAGGATGCCTGGAAAGATGGCAGCCAGAAATATCTGGTGGAAAGCACTAATGAATATCATACTATCCTTCAAACGAGACTCTTCCCAGATTTCTCCCAGTTTTCTTGTTCTGGTGGTGTGACTATGACCAAGTTACTTAGCCTCTTAGTGCTTCAATATTATTTTCTGTGGAATGGGAACTCTATTAGCTCCCCCATCAACTTGCTGCAAGGACAGGTGATATAGCATAATGAACATGCCTAGAAATGGGCCTGGCATCCAATGATCCCTCAGTAAATTGTGGCTTCCGTTGTCATTATTATTACCATTAGTCTCACTTCCTTTTATTCCTCCCACAGATCCATCCTACACACTATCTTTACTTTAATCTTCCTTAAGCATAGCTCTGATCACGTTGCTACTGCAGTCAAAAGCATGCATGGGTTCACTGTTACATGCTTTGCCTAGGCTCCTGCCTATGTGTTTCATGTATGTTTCATGTGCCACACTCAATCTGCCAGCTGAACGTTGCTTCCAAGTTCACTCATCCACATTTAAAATGTGGCCAAAATCAGGTCTCAATCTAACTTTCCAACCTCAGCTGCCAAGCCTTTTTTGTATCCAGACTAAATTGTATGCAAAGTGAACTACCCCAATCCTCATTAGTCCTTGCCTTTTTCTCCTTTCACTAATTCATTCAATCAATGAACACTTACTCTACAACGAAGGTTGTTCTAGGTATTGAAGATAGAGATATGAACAGGCAGACAATGCTCAGTCCTCATGGAGCTGAGGACTCCATGAGAAATGTGCAATAAAATAGCTAAGATTGTTTTTAGTCAGTGATGTGTGCTATAGAGGACACTTCATAAGGCAAAAGAACAAGGGTGCCCAGGCAGAGTTTGCTAGGGTGGCCAGGGAAGGCAGAATGATGACCTGAATGAAGAGGAGACAGCCATATCAAGACCCGGGAGAAGAGGATTCCATAAAGATGGTCAAAAATTTCATGTCAAAGAACTGAAGGAAAGGCTAGAATAAACTAAGCATCATAGACAAGTAGAAAGGGATAAGAGGAGAAGCAGCAAAGGAGAAAGTGGGGGCAGGCCATTGAGAAGAATGGTGGACAATTAGAAGCCCTTTGGGGGTCCTATGCTCTGCTGTAGTGTGCAAGCTCATGCCTTCAACATCCACATAACCAGACCTCATCAACCTTCCAGGTCCACTTCGAATACACTGTCACTATGAGACCTTCCTTGGTCTTTGTTTCTCCTCTCCACCATCTCTTGTTAAAAGCAGTATTTTTTTCTACTGCTAAACTCAATGGGTAATTTATTTAGCCCAGAAGTTTGCATCCTTTTACCTGAAGAAACACTTCCCCAGTGGATCATTGATTTCAATTCTATAAAACAAAATGTGTATTATTAAAAGATATCCAAGTATTAGGCATTTCTTTAATAGTAGGCATAAAAGCAGTAATGATATCTAAATACAACTTTAAAGTCATATAGGAAAATCTTCAGAAAAACAGACAAAAATATTTCTAGAACAAACCATTCACTGTTTTTGGTACAAACAGCTGGGACAATAAAAGTGTTTGGTCTGGATAATTCTTTTAAAAAATGTTTCAGCCAGACCCCTTGTCATAATCTTTATAACCCTTTATCCTTTTGCGTATTTCTAGAGTAGTCAGCTGAGTAATAAAGTCTAGCTAAGGAAATAACAGCTGTGTGTGTTTTAGTTGTTGTTTCTAATGACTTTCCATTATGGCTGCCTGAGTTAGGGTTCCTCTTTAAAACACAAATAAAATAAAATCAAACATAGAGAACCCAGTAAAAGTAAATAATTTTAGGCATTTCTAGGCCTGCATATAAAATCATACTTTTTATAGAGCTAGTTAGCTTTCAAATCTTAATTAATGCCATAGAACACATCAGAATGTGTTGTTCAGTTTTTCTGGTCTCACTGTGCCAGGGGCTTGAGTCGCTTACTCACGCACAGTTGTTATTATTTATTAATATTAATTGAACATCAGCAATGCACTTAGACGCCACTGGGAAACCAGAATTCGCTGTCATCACTCTCCAGTGAAGTCAGACTCTGAGTATGGCAGGATTCAAACCAAAGGAGGCCGCCTATTTGCAGAAAGCAAGGATGGCATCGTGGGAGGGGGTTCAGATGGCACCATGTGCCAGGCTGGCTCTGATATTTGTGAGTCTCATGACATCTCCAGATAAGCAATTTGGTTACCCTTGGTTTCAGCGGGGAGATGTGAGACAGTGAGTTGAACAGTAGGGTCAGGGGTATGTGAACAACTGGGACATGTTCTCCCAGGTCTCAGGCTACATAAGAAATGTTCTCCAGCCTTGCTGGGAAATCAGTCTTGAATTTATATATCTAGTTGTACTGTATCTTAAGAGTGGATATGCTGGGAATGGATGAGTAAATGAGAGAATGCAAAGGGGAAAGAAGAAAGGAATGAGGGCCAGCCCTTTGGCAGCCCATGGAATGAGGGGTTGGGAGCAGAAAGAGGAGTTCACAAAATCAAGGTTACAGGGTTAGAATGTCTGGGAGAGGAAGTTTTGCTTTTTAGGAAAATCACTTTTATTGAATTATAATTTTCAGTGAAATTATAGACCTTAAGGTGATGGCTCAAAGCGTTTTGACAGATGCATACACTCAAATGCAACCCACTTTCTTACCAATATATAGAACACTTCCATCACTCCAGAAAGTTCTCTTGTGCTCCTAAGTAGTCAGTCCCTGCACCCCACTCCTACACCACCTCAGAGGACACCATTGTTCTGATTTCTATCAGCACAGCTTAGTTTGGCGTGTTTTGGCCGCGTCGTGAATGGAATCACATAGCAGATCCTCTCTGATGTCTGCCTCCTTACATTCAGCGTTTTGTTGAGGATCATCTTTGTCATTACATGTACTATTCCTTTTCATTCTGAGTAGTGTTCCATTGTACTGCTGTACTGCACTTGTAAAAATCATCATTTGTTTCCATTCATGTTTTTTCCACCCAGTTTTGGCTACTGTTAATAAAGCAGTCACAAGCATTCTTGTACAAGTCTTTATTTGATATATACTTTAATTTTTTTGGTGGCAATACCAAGGAGCAGAATTGCTGGGAATAATATTGTTATATGTTTAGTGTTATGAGAACCTGCCAGAGAGTTGTCAAAAGTGGTTGCACCATTTTTACATTCCTGCCAGCAATATATGAGTTACAATTGTTCTGCCTCTCGCCAACTTTGGTATTGTCAGTCTTTTAAATTTTCCTTTCCCTAATGGCTGACGGCAATATTGAATACTTTTTCATGTATTTATTTGCTGTTTCTCAGCCTGTTAAAGGTTTCTTTGGCCATGTTTATTGCTGTTTTTGCTCTTGACTATTAGGTTGTAAGGGTTCTATATGTATTTTAGATGCAGAATCAACCTGATACCTCTCAAATGATGAATGGATAAAGAAAATGTGATACATAAACACACACACTCATATATACACACACACACACACACACATATATTCATGGAATACTATTAAGCCATAAAAAGAATGAAATAATGTCATTTGCAGCAACTTGGATGGAGCTGGAGGCCATTATTCTAAGTGAAGTAACTCAGGAATGGAAAACACAATACTGCATGTTCTCACTTGTAAGTGAGAGCTAAGCTATGTGTATGAAAAGACGTACAGATTGGTATAATGGACATTTGAAACTCAGAAAAGGGAAGAGTTGGCAGGGGATGAGAAATGGAAAACTACATACTGAGTGCAAGATATGCTGTCCTGGTGAAGGTGCACTACAACCCCAGGCTTCACTGCTAGACAATCAGCCATGTAACCAAAAACCACTTGTACCCCTAAAGCTATTGAAATAAACATTTTTTAAGAGTTATGTATTCCAAATACGAGTTCTTTGTCAGATATATTTATTGGAAATATTTTCTGACAGTTTCTGACTTGCCATTTCATGTTCATCATTATGTTTTCTTGTTCAGAAGAAGCTTACAATTTCGATGAAGTCCAATTTGTTCATCTTTTTCTGTGATAGTAATGTGTTTTGTTTCCTGTCTAAGAAATCTTTGCTTATTTTAAGGTGACAAAGATTCTCTTCTGTGTTTCCTCCTAGAAATTTATAGATTTAGACTTTATGTCCTGGTCTGATTACCTTTCTGGTATAGAAGTTAAAATTGTGAAGGAGGGTTAATGTTTATTTTTTACTGTGTTGACTTCCAGTTGTTCTGGAACTACTCGTGAAAAGATTTTCCCCATTTGGATTTATTTGGAGCCTAGCAAGACCAGCATTTGACCAGGAAGAAGTCACTGGTGACCTCAAAGGAAAAACAAAACAAAACAAAACAAAACAAAACCGCAGGGAGTCTGGAGAGATGCTCAAAAAAGGAAGAACCTATAAAACAAGATAAGCAAGCACTTCGAGAGAAAGAGCTAGAAGCTTTAGAGTTTAATGTATAGGAAGCAGATAAAATGGAAGGAATAGTTATAGATCACACAGCTAAGGAATTTGGCTAGGAAGAAAAGGGTAACAATAGGACACTAATTGGAAGAACCGTGTCTAGGTCAGGAGATCAGAAGGATATTTATTATCAGTTAATGGGTTAGGGAAACAATAATGCTAAATTGGGAATTTATAGAGCTTGGGTTGGAAAATAGCTCAGATTATTCCCTTTTTTGGAGACCTTGCCACTTGCATAGTATCTTCTCTGGTGTTGCAGTGAACCCAGAGGGACTTATTGGGAAATATATATTTATTGTATACATGTTTATCAATATACAAGACTTTTTGGCAAAAGCATACTGTGTGGAAGTTTGCTGTCGGATTTCAACAGCTAGGTTGTCAGATAGCAGGAGAGCAGAGCACCTAGGAGTGCTGTGGCTGCACCATTGTGAAGGGGTTTCCCTTGGGCTAAAGGAAGGGTGGAATGAGTCAGTGACCCCCACCAATCCTCATGCTGGACACAGCAGCGGACTTCCAGAAGATATCAACAGAACTCCTAGCTCCCTGCTTTTCCACATGACAGTTTTTCTTAAACATTCACGTGGATGAGCAGAATAGTGCAGCTATATTCCTTCAAACCTTCACTTTAACCATGTGCCATTGACTCTAGCTGCTCTCCGGACCCCACATAGGATACTTTAAAGGCCTATTGCAATTTGTTACCCAAAACAACTACTAGCAGAAAGGAAATGAAATGATTTGCTGATTATTGACTGTATTTCAGGCAAGGTTGCTATATACAGTTGTACAGGCTGTGCACTGCACAACCCTTCATCACCATGAAGGGTACTCTTCTCATTCTAGCCTGATACAGTGCAATGTGGTAGTCTTTGTATCAAGTGTTATTCTGTGTTCTTTGCAAAAGGAAGCCCAGAGTCCCTGCAACCAGCCTATGAGAGGGTCATTATGATGTCCCTTCTATAGAGGAGATAAAGCCACTTGCCCAAGGTTGTTCAGTTGTTAAGTAGCAGAACCATAATTTTTAGGTCCTTTGGCTCCAAAACACAACGTGTCAGTGGCCTTAAAAGGTTGGACTGACAAGAATCATCTTTAGAAGCCAGACAAGTAGACAATCTGGGAGGGAACCAGCAGCCTTCAGGAGGAAGACTGAATGAAGAAAGCCATTGGATTAGGAGACAGAGGGGAAGGAGTTGTAGAAACTGCCAGGGTGGCTAGAGGGAGTTGGAGAGAAATCCTGGATTGGCAGTGGCTGGAAGAGCAGATGGTCCAGCAACCCAAACACACCCATCCATATGGGACAGAAAAGAGCCAACTGCAAATACCAGGGCTGCCCAGCCTGATTGGCTTGGGGAAACTCCAGATGGGGGGATCCACTGAATTAGAGCATTAAAGATGGGGGCTCTCAGGAGCCATCCAATTGTTCAGAAACTTGAGCAGAAATACTCAGTGCTTGCTAGGAGCCTATTGTGTCCTCTCAGGAAGGCAACCTGGCTCAGTGGAAAAAATAAGACTTACAACTTAGGGATCAAATCTTGATTCTCATATTTAGTAGGTGAGAGATTTTAGGAAAGTTATTGAATCGGTTTCTTACCTGTAAAGTGGGATTATAGTATCACCTTACAAAACTGTATTGACGATTAAATGAGAAATGTACGTTAGGTACATTGTCATCATTGAATTACGTCCGTCACCCTGTGGCTTGGGGTCCAGTACTGCTGACTTCTGTCATCCTTTGGGTCCAGCACCAGGAAGGTGTTGGAGCTTGGGTGCTGCATTGGCTACTCCACAGCAGGTTATTTCTGCCTCTTTGTAAAAGTTTCTTTATCTGTTCCCACTTGATCCCTCTTTCTAGGACATCGTACACCCCAGAACAGCATCCTAAAGTGGCATCCACGACAAGCAGAACTCTGTAATCTGAACTTCTGGTCAGAGAGATTCCAACTCTAAACTCCAAGAAGGGTAGATGTGAATCTTGTTCATTTGTGCATTCTCAGAACTTAGAGCCCAGGAGCCGTTCTGTAAATGTCAGCCCGGTGACCGGCCAGTTAATGTACCCACTCCTGGCCACTGCGCCTCAGACCTGGCATGTAGTGAGGGCTGGTGAGTTTTGGTGGATGTGCACGAGAAAGTATTGCTGGCCAGAGTGCTGGCCAGCACGGGTGGTGGGAAATCTGGATTTAGCTGTGGGGCTTCAAGACCAGATTCTCATTGCAAGCCATCCCTGGTCGGGGCTTTAATACATGCACCAAAACCACAAACCGGATGAGCAGACACCTGGCTGTAGCAGGTTGCCGGTTTTCAGATAGCAGCCGTGCCCAGTGGGCACCTGAAGCACACGGCCCCATTGCACATGAGCTGTTTTGTCAGCACAGAAATAAACCTTCCCTTTCCCTGGGCGTTGAAAGAATGGAGCTTCTGAAAAGCGATGGAAAAACAAATCAACCAGTGCTGCCCTGTGGAAAATCCTCTCTCTCCTCCATCCTCGTAAAACAAAATGAGATTGGCTCCGCTATTCCATCTGAATTAGTCACTGGTCAGTGCCAAGGTGACTAGTTAAACACTTGAGGAAAGAGGTCAGATTTACAAGGTTATGCTGTAAAACTTTGGGATTGATATCTTCTAATCAGAAATGAGGTTGGAAATGAATGCTATCAAATTTCCAGTAAATGTAATGCTAAAATATTCAGCCATTTGGATATTGCCATGTTATCAATCCAATTAACCTCACTTCATGCTATCAACTGCATTCAGTGATACCGATGTGCTACAAAGCAATATGAAATATGCTACTGACAATTATGATCCAAGATAACAGAGAAAATACAGCTCTTGCGTTTCAGGGTTTTGAAAAGAAGTAAAATTCAACTCGTATGTTATGAAGGCAGTAATAACCTATAATTTGGTTGCAAACAAATATGATTTTCATTTTCTTAGCCACATAAGTTTGTCAAAATCATCAGCATGTGGGACTCCATATTCCGATTAATGGTGATAATGGGAAATTAATCTTAATATTCCACAGTTGAAATGACCCTGTTAGTAATGAAATAAAATTGATAAACTGAAATGTTTTCTTGAAGAAGGTTATTTTTTGAGTAACACCCACTGAATTTTACAGTTTTTTTTTATTGCTTTATAAATAGAGAAACAGATGTTTCTCTTATAGCAACTCTACTTCTTTAAAATTCCATTTTCGGCTCAAGGTAAGAAGTGTAAAAAGTATAAGTTGTAGCTATGATCAGTCCTACCTTTTCTGTGTTTGAAAATGTCCTGAAGTTGATTTTATAAATATTTTATTACCAGAAAAAGACATATGGGAAGGAAATTGCCAAAATATTCTGGTAACTATTAGTTCTCTGGTTCTATTTAAACTTGATTTATCTATCTATCTATTCATCTATTTATCTTTATACATAACAAATATTTCTCATAACCCATGGCATTGGTAACTCGTCTACAAATGTGACTGTGGCTGAAATTATTATTAATGTATCCACTCTTAAGTTTCCACATGTAAGGCTCATTAAAATTTTGGTGAGAAAGGAAAGAATCCAGAAGAAATTTGATTTGGCATTTCTGTTTCAATTAAATTTAAACCTCAGCTCATCTGCAACCCTCAACCAAAAACAAGGTGGAACTTTCAAAATGTTTCCTAAATTCTATGGAATTTAAAGTTCTGCTTTGAAAGGAAGAGGAAACAGTTCCCATTGAAATGTTTTCCAACATCGCTGGAAAATAAAAAACCTATTATATTTGTGTTACTTATTTCAGGCGTAGGGAGGAAATGACAAAGTTCAACAACCTTTTCTCTATAAGATATTATCCTGGACCCTTTAAACCTGACTATTACTACTTATGGAAAATGAGATATTTTCCTGACATGGTTTATAATTTAAGTATATGTGAGAGTCAAAATGATTTGAGAGCCTGAGATAAATTACTGCAGCTCTGGCTTAGTAATAAAAGGAATTTATTGAATTAGATGGTGACTTGCGCCAGTGAGTCCAGCTTTGAACAACAGAAATGCCAGGGTGCATTGACGATGAGAGAATGAGCCTGGAGAAGGAAACAGACTTTTCTCCATGAACAGCTGGTGATGAAGACACAGAGGCGGCACAGGGGAGGAAGTGAGAGAGCCGCACATCAAGGCTGCACACTACTGTGGCGACTGACGTCTCTTTGCTCACGCACTCATAACAATAAATGCTGTCCACGCCAGGGCACTGCACGGTTAGTGTTTTCTCCAAGTACCCTCTCCACACATGCGATCCATTTCCTAGTTAGCTGGGGGACCCTAGAGGCTTAGCTGAGGGCTGCTAGAGGCCAAGAACCTTAATTGTGAATGCCTGGCACACTGCAGGTGCCCCAAAATGTTCTAGGATAAATATGTGCCGGGCACTTTGCTAGGCATCATGGGGAATACAATAAAAGAAGAGGTTCCCGGCCAATAGGTGAGTTAGAGAAAGAAGATGCAAATAAAGAAAATCAGTAACACATGGCGGTAAAGACATCAATTAGAACAGGAATTAACAAGAATGTAAACGGGGAGGAAGAGAAGAGAAGGAGGAGAAAGCAGAAGCTAACTAATGAACGAGAATCAGGTGGATGTTATAAACTAACTTGTTACATGCCATAGATATATTTAGGATTTTTAAGATTTTTATTTATTTATTTATTTTTAGAGACAAAGTCTTTCTCTGTCACCCAGGCTGGCATGATCATAGCTCATGGTAGCCTTGAACTCCTGGGCTCAAGCCACCCTCCTGCCTCAGTCTTCCCAGTAGTTGGGACAACAAGCATGCAACACCATGCCCAGCTAACTTTTTGATTTTTTTGTAGACACAGTGGATCTCACTATATTTCCCAGGCTGGTCTCAAACTCCTGGCCTCTAGCCATCCTCCCACCTTGGCCTCCCAAAGCTCTAGGAGAGGTGTGAGCCTCCGTGCCCAGCCATGTGCCATATTGACAACATTCATGTGTGGGAATTGGTTGATTAGAATAATAGATCATGGATTCCTTAGGGTAGGGACTAAGGAATTTCCCCCCATGTGTCCGTTCAGCTGTAGATCAGTACCTGACAAAGCAGCAGCCTGTAAAAACATGCTGAGTCACTGTAAAATGAATGAATGAATGAGGGAGGGAGGAAGCAAGGGTTGATTATGGCTTGCACAAGAGGGGTTAGATCTGAAAGGAGGGAGTAGAAACGAAGTGGCCACCACGGAACGAGGATTTCTAAGCAGTGGGAGCTTTACCGTGTGGGCAGAGACAATGTCCCTCTGGCTACGGAACAGTGGCAGAATGGTGCTAGAGGGGAAGAGAGGTTGGGAGAACCTCAGAACAGACTGTGGGGACTACGAGCCCCTCCGCCACCTGGCTGAATCCCATTCCTCCTTCAGGCCTTGCTTTGGTCTGATGTCCCAGCCGCTGAGCCTCTGCTGACCCCCCGCCTGGGTTTGGAGTTCCCTCAGCAGCCCTGGCTGCCTCCATCCGGGACCTATTCCACAGCAATGACACGGCTGAGGCAAGGGCAGTCCCACCCTGTGTGTTAGACGCTGGGCCTCTATGGAGAAGGACGGAGGTGCTATTCATCTCTGCGTCTCAGCAGCCACAAGGAGCAAATGGGCATGGCTCCACTGCAATGTTTTCAAGAGGGAAGAGGTGTGATCAGAGCGGCACTGCAGAGGCTTTACTGAAGGAGGGACAGGGACAGGGTTTGTCTGGTGTGATTAGGGACTAGGACCGTGTACATGGAACAATTTGTGGTAAGACCAGGGTTGACGTGAGAAGTGGGATTGACGCAGAGAGCAGGGGCCCGCCCTATCCAAGAGGCGGCAGAACGCGGGGACTGAGAGCAAATGAGAACACGTCAGTGGGTAAGGCCCATGGGGACACCCTGCCCGCAGCAATGATGGGGATGGAAAAGACCAAAAATAACACTGTGAGATCCAGCTTGGGAGTCTCCGAGGTGCTGTAACAGGCGGGCGATGGCCAGGACCCTGGGTGAACCCGGGAGCTCCGGAAGAAGCTGGGAGGAGCAGGGCTTAAAGGCTCGAGGGATCAGGAGGGATCTGAGTGGAGCCTGGCAGAACACAAGGAACACTGCCAGATGCTTAGGGTGCCCAGGGACAGGGACCCCAGACTCGGGTGGACAGGACCGCAAGAGCCTGGAGCGGGAGTACAGGATACTCCAGCCCTGCTCAGGGACACAGTCCTGGCTATCCCCAGCTTCAGACGTCTTCTCACCCTGAAATGATAGCCGTCTTCTCAGTCATTAGAGAATGAAATTCTTATAATGGTATCTGCGTCTTAACAGGGAATGAGAAATAGCCATAATTTCCGAACACTTGTTTTTCATAAGGGAAAGCGCTTCTGAGCAGATGTATCCTTGGTGAGTTTTGAGTTTCTGTTGGGGAATGGAACAGAGAAAACCCAGTGGGTTTATTTTTAGTTCTTGTAGGGATGAATGACCATCCCCTGTGGTTTAACGATTATTTGAGTATCCCTTTTGGCAGTAACCTGCAAAATCAATCTGTGGTTGGCACAGCTTAGCCTGTTCAAAAGTGATCGTTGCAACTTACATTTTGAGAGAGGGGAGGCAATGGTCTGGTGCTGGGGAAGGGAGGCTTGCCTAGAAGTCCAAGGTGGAAAGGTCTCAGCCCTGCTGGCCCATGGGTGTCATCTGGGCTCTGGGAGGGGCAAGCATCCTCCCTGCATCTCCATTTATCCACCTGTGAAATGGGGCACTGCCTGCCCCATGCTCCCCTCACAAAGAAATTACAACGATGCGTAGATCCTAAAGGAAAGTTCTTCAGGATCTTCCTTTAGGGGGACAACATTGGGTCCATGAGGAGACAAAGGCTCAAAAATGTAAAGTGACTCGCCACACTTCACATGGCCAGTTACTCACAAGCCAGGAACAGAAGTCCACTTTGACCTCTCAGAGCTCTTTCCACCATGCTGAGAGTCTCGTTTAAAAGAAGGGCATAGAACTGTGTAGACAATCATAGAAAAATGTCCAAGATAGCTGGGCAGAAAGGCAAGTTGTAAAACATTATGTATATATACACATATATACGTGTATATGTGTGTGCATATATACTATGTATAAAAACTCAAGGAAGTCTACATGAAATGTGACTATTTCTGGAGTGTGTGATTATACAGAACGTTTCATTTCATTTCTTTTATTTTTTACCATTTGCATCGTTACAAGCTTGCATTGATTTCATAATCAGAAATTTTGAGGCAAATATAAACAGGTAAATGAAGAAGCTTCCCTGCCCATGCATGCCCATTATGCTCCATCAATCAAGAGCTACTGCTGTCTGTCTCTGGAAAAACTCGGGTGCAGCAGGGCTGTAAGACCTCAAATGGCCTCTACTCCTGACAATTTCCTTTTAATGTTTCCACCTCTTGTCCTGGGGCTCTAATGCCAACTGGCTATCACAGCCATGCTGATGTCAGTTCATGCAAGATGCCCATGCACAAATTTAGTGTGTTAAAATTTTAAAGCATACTAAAATGTTCCCTGACAGAAAAACGCCTCCTCACCAGGAATAAGCAAGTATTTAGAAAAACACATTTCTTTGCCTTAAAATGGTTGGAGAACAAGCTTTGGCGGGGGCTGGAGGGGGCTCTTTTTTATTAGTATTATTATTTCAGGAGATTTAAAAAACGAGATTTGCAACATTTTTGTTTCTCTAAACAGGAGTGAGGAACGAAGGCAATGGCACAGACACGGTAGGAGGCCCCATGGGACCAAGCGCTGAAGGGCACTGGAGGGCAGGGGGCTGCCCAGCCTGTTTTTATGCATCGCCTGGTCTATCGTGAGTTGGGGTACAATTATGACGAGCAGGATGAAATTAGCACAGCTCTGTTCTCCAATTACTGCTGACCAAAATGAATTCTGGTCTGCAATAACTAGGCTATAACTTTTAAGATACTTCAGAGAACGATGAAAATGCACATCCATATACTTCGGGCATCTGGAGGATGTGATGTGAGGGCGTGACAGGAAACAGACTTGCTAAAATCCATGCCCATTTTACGCGATTAAAATCTTTTAATCTAACTAGCTGTTAACTTTGGTGTGTGATATTAAGAATTCTGGGCCTTTCTCATACGCTTCTGTTTAATGTGCCTCCCAAAGGAACGCTGCATCTTACAATTTCCATGTTGTCCTTAGACTCCTTGATGTTGATCATCGCGTGACATCTTTCTTTGGGAATCTTGAGAACCTTTTTAAAGTATTAGTAAGAGCTGTTGATCATCACAAAAACCCCCGACAGAAAAGGACCACTTCATCCAGGCTTATTGTGAATTATTTACAGAAAATAACACTATAAAAATAAATGGACATCCATTTCTGTCACCATATCTGGTCTCCCCATGCCAAGCAAAGCAAACAAAATTGTCAAAGCATTGGACTCTCTAGCATAGAGCAACCAGCAAATGTGATGTCCTAGTCCAGACTGGAAGGGCTACTTGATGTAGAGGCGATTTGCAGCATGTCAGATGGAAACAAAAGGGGATGGCATCGGGTCCAAGAGGAGACAAAGACTCAAAAATGTAAAGTGACTCGCCACACGGCACACAACCAGTCATTCACGAGCCAGGAACAGAACCCCACTTTGACCTCTCAGAGTTCTTTCCACTGTGCTGAGCCACTGGCTTACCGGGGCTTGACTTGCACACACATTTTTAAAGAGCCTTTCTGAGACACAGTGATTTAACCTAAAAGAAGGATGCCAACCATGGGAATTTCAGACATGGCAAAATTGTACCAGGAGATATTCGGAGCCATCAGAACTTTCGGCACTCTTCCAAATCACTGCCCGGGGCTGATTATTTTCCTAGTGTTGCCTTCCCCTTGGAAAACCATTACTTGCTTTTCAGTTCCATTAGACTTGGAAAGATGCCATATATGTGGGCTTTCAGAGTCCTACAATGCACACTCAGTTTTCCTTGATTAATTGATAAGTTCTAATACTGTTTATGTTGCCTTTCTTCTGTTTCAAGTGCAAATTTTTCCATCACTAAAAATGTTCGTTTAAAGCTGTAGTGTATTGGAGATGGCTCCTACCAGCTCACAAGGGCCGAATCGAATCTGTACATCTCATCCCAACCCTGGTTTGGTGACTTTACACGGGTGTCTTGAAATCAGCCATTGGGAACATATTTACATCACAGAACTTGGCAAACAGTAAAAGTAGAGATTTTTTCCCTCCAGAGAGCCTATTTATCAGCACACCATTGGTTCCAAGTATGCTTTTTTTTTTTTTTTTTACTATAGTAGGAAACTTAATTCATTTGGTAAACTATTACTAATAGTGCTTAACGCATGGTAAGTACATACACAATAGATCTTTGTAAAGGAAGGATTGAATGAATGAGTGAATGAATGGGCCGTTCCAGATATATACAATGCTCCATCTTAGTTTTTGAGACTGAACTGGGCATTGAAACTATGCTAATTTTGGATTCTCCATCCCTTTTCAGTTTTATCTTATGTTCGTATGGATCTCTTAAACACCAATTCAGAGTGTGGGAGTTTTTCTACAGATCTCTTTCTAGTGTTCCTTTTTCAGGCAAGAGAAAAACATATCTACAAAAATGAAGAAATACAGTTTTCATTGTCATAAAAGAGTAATTTTGACTTTTATGGTACAATATGAAGGAAAACATTTTTATACAGTTTATTTTTATTTTTAAAAGCAGAAGCAAATTTCAACTACAAGAGCTACACTATCTGACATCGTCTCATTAATATTCCGCTTCTCTGATTACTAGCTCCAGAAATTATGAAGAGTTGCTTTTAAAATTGATGTTCAAATTCAATATGATTGTGCTTTGCATCTTGTTCCAGTAAAGTCTCTTGTCGGTTTGCTTGTCGGTAGCCAAGAAAAGCAGCAATTTCTGCCTTGGAAAATCCTGTGAATATTTATGTAGTAGCTCTAAGCTGCAGGGAATTTAAGAAGCTTAGAAAAATTTTGCAAAGTTTTTAAAGCAGGGAGTCACTGTCATACCATCGATAGAAATCCATAAATGTCAAACTTGAAATTATGTCAGTAGTTACCATTATTTTATTGGACCGGGACCCACACAACTATTTGAGTGTTTATGAAGTAATGTGAGTTGGCAGTTTCTACTTACTCAAAGTATTCTGTTCAAGATTATCTGTACCAGTTTGGTATGTCTGCTAAACTCCTCTTAATAAAGGTTCAGGCTTTCGGTCTTTGCTTTTCATAAACACCTGTCAAAATCAGGCCCCCCAAATTACAGACCAGATATGATCACTCATGTAACTTAACCTCACAATTCTGTTCTTGGTTGAATCTTACAAAGAAAATATTGAGTGAAGAGAGCTAGAAGCAAAAATTTATTTATTGTATTATTCCATTTATATAAAGTGAAAAAGCAGGCAAAACTAACCTATGGTGTTAGGCATCTAGATTGTGGTTGCCCTTTGCGGGGACCATAGCAGGAAGTGACAGGGGACACTTTCTGAGGTTCTGACAATGCTCTGTTTCTTAATCTGTGTTTTGGTTACACGATGGGTGTGTCACTTTGTAAAATACATAAAACTGTTCACTTACAATTTGGGCAGGTTCTTGTACGTAACTTATATTTCAATAGAGAATTTACTTTGAAAACACTGGGCTGCTCTCCGATTCTCTTCGAGATTCTAAAGTGTTTCAAAAATATCCAAGAGGATGTTACTTACATGAGGTTGATGACAAAAAGGGAAATGAAATCCCCGCATAGAGAAAGACTTGGTCTTACCGTATGAATTCCACCATTTCAATGGACAAAAGGAAGAGTTTTCATTTCAGGCGGCTCAGCCGTTTGTTTCCAGGAACACTTTCACATTCCTTCTTGCAACTGGCTGTTTATATATAAGAACCAAGCCTTGCCTTGTGGTTACTTAAAATGTGAAGAAAGACTTTAAGGGGTCACATAGATATCTCTGTGACAGCTTCAGAGAATCTGGTTCTGGTGTTTTTTTCACCCCATCCTAAAATCTGCTAGGGAACGCTGAGCTAATTAGAAGTGGCCAGCCAGCAGTTAGTCAATAAATAGCTTGGCTCAGCAGATAGGTAATGCAATGCCAGATCAATAGGAGCTCTGAAAATTATTTCTTCATTTCCTTCTATGGTGAGTAAGTTATCCATGAAGGACAGAATGTCAGCCTTCAGTCAAAGAGGATGGAGCTTTTCATTATTCTGACATGAGAAGTTGAGAGGGGCCAGAGGTAAATAGTTCCACGTTCCTTATTGATGTGATGTCAGATTTTCATTTTGAAATGCACTAGGCTCTAAGAAGCTTTTGCAAGAAAGGTCCACTCTTCTCAACCAAAAGTGCTCTCTCATTTCCTGGAGATATCCATTAGAAATGGGAACCCCTCTGTCACTTAGAATGACTTGCTGTGATTTCAGTGTTTAGATGATAGGTGGTTACCTGTCACAGTCTTACAAAATGAAGAAAAATTAAAAGAATATTGAAAGATCAGCGGAAACCTTTTGGAGGAAGAATGTTAAAAATTTTTCTTCAGGTGACCTTCTAATAATTCATATGGAATGCCACTTGGCTTCCAATTTTGTGGCTATATCAGAGTGAAAATGGAGCTCATTTTCAATACTGTGTGATCTAAAAGAAGCCTTAAAGTGCCAGCATTCACCGTGACCCGGTTGCAAGGTTATGGCTTTGAGCCTTAGGAAAGCAATGACTCAGATACTAAATGGGGACTAATATATTCCCTAAAACTAATAACCCCTCTAGCCAGTTAAGCAGTCCAGATGGTAAGAGGATGGCTGCCTTGATTTTTGGGAAGTGAGGAAAATGTAGAGTAAAATTACAAAGTATCAGAGAGGGTTCTTTCATTTCTGTGCACTTCAAACTGATAACTGAATCCTATTTTTACTCCCACACACAATTTGAGAGCTCCTTTTCTGAATCTCGGATGTAGAAAGACATCCATACTTCAGGGGCAGTTTACGCTCTACTTATTTCCTTGGAACCTCCTACCTCCTGGCAGTTCAGTAATATTTCCCTAAGGCTGAGCAATCTGGAACCCGAGAGTGGGTTTTTCTTTCTTTTTAAGAAAAAGAAAAAGATGACAGAATTCCTTCATCTCTGAAGACAAAATGAAATTTAGTTGCAATGTCATCAATTCACGGGAAATAATAGGACAGATCTGTCATTTCATCCCAATTTCCTGTGCATGCTTGTTTATATTTTTTCCCGCAGAATTTTTTGTTCTCCTGTTCTCTCTATACAATCGTAATGAAATATTGATTGGCCCACTAAGAATTAAGTCTCAGCATTTCCCACTTGTTTGTTTTTCCAAATCACTTAAGACAGTGTTAAGGAATATTTCACCATGGGGAGTGGTCTTTTGTGTTAACTGATGAGTTTTCAGATGCCTACAGTCATGTAAACAACAGACTCCACACTGTTATCAGAGTCGAAGATCCCCTTGGCAGCAAGCCCACCAGGGTGAAGGCCAACTCTTCACACTTACCAGTTGGCTTTCATCTTTCATGGTTTTGATGATTTTCTTCCTCCGACCTCCTTCTGCACCTCCTTCCTCTCCCAAGCTCAGCCACCATGGCATTGCTTTACACAAGCTTTTTCTCTGATCAGACCACTTTTTCTCCCACTGCCCCAAGCTAGTTCTTTTTTCAGCCCTGTTCTCAACTTAAACATCACTTCCTTTTGAAGCCTTTCTTGACCTCCCCATGTGAAATTGGTGTCGACGCGTCCTGTTACCTTGTTAAACTGTCCCTTAGCTTTTCTTTCACGGTGCTGGCGATTCTACGTCACCTTTTTATTTAATTGAGTTATTCAATTTCCCTGACTGGAGTTTGAGAGCCAGGAGGTTTCAGGCTATCCCTCTCTTGCTCAGCGCCCCATCCTCCGGACCTGCCACGGTGCCTGCTGCGTGGTACACACTTAGTAAAATTTCGCAGACTCTTACTTTTCCTCTGCCATGTTAAGGCTGTACTTCCCGTACAAACCAAAACCTTCAGAAGCCGACACCAGAAACAGTTATAGGCTGCCTGACGATTGCTTGACAGACTTCAACTGCCCTTCAACTAACTGTATGAGTAAATTCAACTTTAATAATCTCTTGAGGTGACTATACTAAACCAAAGTGCAAAAACATCCTTCAAATTTTATCTTTCACGTAGGACTAATTCTGCTGTAAATATGTTTTTAAATATATGTTATTATTTGTGTATTTCAACTTTTATTTAAATGCAGGTGGTACATGTGCAGCTTTGTTACCCAAGTGTATTGCATGATGTGGCGGTTTGGGGTACGACTGATCTTATCACCCAGGTACTGAGCACAGTACCCAATACCCTTCCCTCCACCTCCTCTTTCTAGTAGTGTCCAGTGTCTATTATTGCCATTGTTATAATACTCTATTTTTAATTAAAGTTGGGTTTTAAATTCATAAATTAATAATTTCTGCTAAAGTAAAACTAATGAGTTTATATAATTTATGTCCCTCCTGCTACCAGGCCTGGCCAGATGGGAGTAAGACAATCATGTGTTTCTCCTACACAATTTCCACCTTTTTTCCCTCATTTCCTCCCTTTTCCACTTCCCTTAGGTGCTCACACCTGTTTCGTTATTCTTCCTCTCTGGATATCAGAACTAGTCCTTTTTATAAAAACTAGATACCTTATTCACTCCAAAGAATACATAACTTGTTTCAAAATCATTACCCCCTCTAAGGATGTTTATCACATTAGAATAGAAGTGACAGAGGCCGGGCGCGGTGGCTCACGCCTGTAATCCCAGCTCTCAGGGAGGCAGAGGTGGGAGGACAGCTTGAGCCCAGGAGTTCGAGACCTGCCTGGGTAATATAGCGAGACCCCGTTCTCCACCAAAAGGAAAAAAGAATAGAAGTGACATAATAGATTATGTAGTCCAATCTCCTCAATTTCATCCTCATTTGCATTTTAACATATGAATGCAATGATATCACTCCCTTGTGCAACATCTTCCCCTTCCAGAATCCTCCGCCCAGCAGAGCAGAGTCTTGGGACCTGGCTCCCCGCCTGGCTTCATCCTCTGAGCCCATTTCAGGCTGAGCTCATACCCGTCTCTGCTGAAAACTCCCTTCCTCCTGCACATTCCCACCTTTGCTGCCTTCCCAGCTCACTCTTATGCTTCCATTGCTGTCTCTGTCCTGGGACAGTGGGCAGACTCTCACCGCCCTACCTGTGTCCCCAGCCCAGCCTCGGGCCTGCCGTGGGGTCCCATCCAAATCAGCAATGTGAATGAAGGAGACTAAAGTCAGGGAGCTCAGAGAGTGGAAGATCAGGGATGAGCCAGCAGAAGAATGTTTATCTGGGGACCGACGTGTTGTCACTCCCAAAACTGTGCCTCCCAAGCAGCCTTGAACCCTGCCTATGCTTCTGATCCATACACCACTTGAAAACAGCTCTTTTTTTAAAAAAAGCAAAATTACTTTTTTTATCGTATTTATTTATTTTGAGACAGGGTCTCTCTATGTTGCCCAAGCTGGAGTGCAGTGGCGCGACCTCGGCTCACTGCAAGCTCCGCCTCCCAGGTTCACGTCATTCTCCTGCTTCAGCCTCCTGAGTAGCTGGGACTACAGGCGCCCGTCACCACGCCCGGCTAATTTTTTGTATTTTTAGTAGAGATGGTTTCACTGTTAGCCAGGATGGTCTCGATCTCCTGACATCGTGATCTGCCCGCCTCAGCCTCCCAAAATGCTGGGATTACAGACCTAAGCCACTGCACCGGCCTTTTTTTTTTTTTTTTTTAACTGAGATAGCAATAGCCTCACACAACTTTAGCCTCTACTCATAAAACTTCAAAATCCTGTTGGAAAAGCTGTACACACCTGCACCTGCACCTGCACCTGCACCTCTCTGCTAGGAGTTTGTAGTATATAGAGAGATCAATTCTAGACGCCAGGAGGCTAGCGCAGGTCTAGCCTCAATCTTAATGAATCAGGGTTCAAACTATAAGTTCCTTGGGGCAAGAATGTGGCCTTTTTGTCTGGTTATTGTTATTATTCAGATCAGCCTCATCCATTGTAAAGCAGCGTGGACATTTACGATAGTTTATGAATAATGAACGTGACTGTAACTTTGTCAGAACCAGCAACCAGATGAGACCAGCTTGGCTAGCGCTCCAACCATGAGCGCACGTGTCTCCCAGTGTGTGTGAGCATGCGTGGTAACGGTGTTAGTGTATGTGACAGCATTATGTGAGGGTGTGAGCATTTATGTGTGTAGGAGAGGGCAAGTGTGGTGTGAATGCATATGAGCATGTGAGTGTGCCAAAGGGTGTGTGTGAAAACGTGTGTGTGAGCGTGTATGAGCATGTGTGTGAGAACATGTTTGCAAGTGGGAGAGAGCATATGTTTGTGAGCCACGTATGAGTGTGTATGTGAGCATGTGTGGTTGAGCGTGTGTGTATGTGTGAGCATATGTGTTTGGGACAGAGGGCATGTGTGTGTGAGTATGTGAACACGTGGCGGGGAGGATGTGTGTGTGTATGTGTGTGAGTATATGAGTAAGCTCGTGTATGTCAGTATGTGTGTGGGTATGAGTGACAGCATGTGTGTGAACATGTGTGCATGTGTGTATATGTGTGTGTAGCCCTTGCCAGCAGCTCTAGGGGCAGAGCGCGTGTTTACAGCTGTGAGTGGTTCATCTTGTCTCCTCCAGGCTCCCCCAGAGCAGGCCACCAGGTTGCTTAACCATCTAGGCTGTCTCGTAGAAGGTGCAGAGTCCACATCGTCACTGTTTCTCTGTAATTCTATCTTTTCAGGTAGGGTAGTTTTGCCTCAGTGATGCCCATGCTCACTCCCCTGCCCAGCTCCTCCTCAGAGGATTCAGCAAACTAGTATTACTTCTGAGGCATGAGGTATTACTTCTGAGGCAGCCCTCATCAGCCCCTCTTCCTCCGTGGCCTCTGATGGTATAAAAGAAATGAGGAAATGCATGAACATCACATTTGTGGAAACTTATTAAAACTTACTCTGTGCCAGGCAGTGTGGCCAGCCTATACCTCTATTATCACATTTAATTCCATAAGGGCACTATGGGAAAAGAACTGTTGTTTTGCCCCTTTAAAGAGAAAGAAATTAAAGTTTAGAGAGGCAGATAGCTTCCCAAGGTTACAAGACAAGCTGGGGCTGGTCCGGAGTCCAGCCGTTTTTGACCCGGACCCCTGTTTTTAGCCTCTCCTTGATGATTTGGATTAAAGGGCGGGGCGGAACAGGAAGGAAGTGGAAAGGAAACTCACGGAGCATCCCACTATCTCCTTTCTCTGAAAAGGACACGAGAGCCCACAGTTGCATGTTCTGACTTGTAAGATTCAGCTTTCAAAGACATGACTTCTGCAAAGATGCACGTTTCTGAGGGCAGAGCAAGGAGAAAGATGCGAGTGTCCCAACCCCAGT
This sequence comes from Theropithecus gelada, assembly GCF_003255815.1. Classification (NCBI taxonomy): domain Eukaryota; kingdom Metazoa; phylum Chordata; class Mammalia; order Primates; family Cercopithecidae; genus Theropithecus; species Theropithecus gelada. The sequence goes on along the minus strand of NC_037686.1, from coordinate 7,667,042 downwards.
CCAGAGCTTACGACAGTTAAAAATCTCATGGGCTCACTCTGATTCTGTAGACTGACTGATGAGGACCCAAGGAAGGTCTTCAGAAGGTACCTTCTTGAGGCTACAACTTTCTTTTCTCTGCTGGTCATTGGCACAGCATGACTCTGTGTCATAGTTCAACACCTCTCCCTGTGGGTGAAGAATAGGCCTTAGAATAACAAGTAACATATCGACTGGAATGCCTTGCTTTGATGTTATAAAGCTGAGCAGAAAGCTCCCTACTACATTGCAAATTCCATTTGACTTAATACTCGCTTTCTTGTCTTGCACGTGCAGATGTTGTTTTCTTTCCAAACAGAACTCTAGGCTTGTATGTGCATTGTGGGAGCACAGAACACATTAAATTTGTGGAAAAGGTAATAGTGATAGTGGTAGCAATAGTAGTAAAAGGAGCTGGTTTTGTTTTTGATTCAGCTTATCAAGGAGGCAGAATGACAAGGAGGATCAGTTTCTGATCACCCTGGGAGAGAAGAGTTCCATGGCAGAGGCGGCCTAATTCCCCTCTATGTCTTATTACAGCTTCAAGCTCTTGAAACTTCAGGAGAAAGAAAAACCATGTAAGAATCTCCATGCTAATGGCTAAGACTTCTTTCTTCACTTTGGTTTCCAGTGGACCCTACTTGACTGCTAGAGCAATGGCTTTTAAGTCAAGTCTGAAGGAAGCAACCGATCCTCCAGAAAGATGCTGGGACTGGTGTGGAGAAAAGGGAGCACTTATATACTGTGGGTGGGGATGTAAATGATACAGCCTCTACAGAAAACAGGATGGAGGTTTCCCAAAGACCTAAAAATAAAACTACCATTCAATCCAGCAATCCCACTACTGGGTATTTAACCTGCACTTGTGTGTTTGTCACAGCATAATTTACAATAACAAAGATGCAGAATCCACCCAAGTGTCCATCAGCATGTGATTAGATAAAATGAACGTGGTACGTATACACCATGGAATACTACTCAGTCATCAAAAAAAGTGAAATCATGTGTTTTGCAGCAACATGGATGGAACGGGTAGCCGTTGTCTTAAATGAAACAACTCAGAAACAGAAAGCCAAATACTGTATGTTCTCAGTTATAAGTGGAAACTCAGTAATGTGTACACATGGAAATGGAGGAATAGTGAGCTGGAGACTCAGAAGGGTGGGGGGTGAGGGGTGATAAATTATGTAATAGCTACAATGTACATTACTTGGAACAGTTACACTAAAAGCCCAGACTTCAGCAGTATGCAATATATCCATGTTACATAACAGCATTTGTACCCTTTAAATTTATGCAAATAAAACAAACAAAATAGACTTCTCTTTTCTACCAATATCCCCCATATTTAGAGCAGGTAAATTCACTGGGCACCAGATAGGAGGGAATGTGTTTATTCTTTATGTCATACCTGTGTGCATTTATGTTCTATACTGTAAACATATATTCAGTTACACTATCATATTTTAAAAACCAAAGTGGAAATCTATTGAGGATGATTCTTTTTTCCCCGGGATCTCTGCCTACCTTCACTCCCAGCTTGTCTGAGGGCTTCCAGAGGGGCTGTGGGCAGCCGTCAACAGAATCAACTTCAGGCTGGGGTTTCTATGCATCAGTTATAATTACTTGTCAAGTTCCTAGTGTGTGCCATGCAATGGCTAGGAACGTTGGGCATGATACATTTGATATTTATTTAAATAATACATATATAGACTTGTTCCTTGTCTTCTGCAATTTCTGCTCAAATGAAATAATCCTTTTCAAATATTTTAGCTGTTTCTTCTGGCTGGCATTTCCCCCATTTTTCTAAATAGTCTCCTTATACTGTGATTTGTTGACTTTTCAGCTTTATTCATTCACTTTCACTTAGTGATTTTTTTTACAGTGGACTATAATGGTTTAGCTCTTCCTCCTCCACTCCCCCCACTCCACTCACTCCTCCCTTCACCTATCTTCTCCTAGTAGTTATAGTAGTTATATCACCATTTCTAGTTAACAAAATAGGCAAAGTTTATATAATTTATATGCATATAATATCATCTATACCTGAGCCACATAGCATATAATCATTTTACTTCTTTCTTTTGAAATGTTTTTTCCCCTCTGGAGTTAATACTAACATGACTTGGTTTATTTTTTTATAGACTTATCACTAATTCATTTCTAATACAACAGTAAGTCCGCGACCAATATATTACAATACAGAAGACAATATTATCAGTTTCCCTTTTTAAAAACATTTGAAGACATTCCTACCCATTATAGGAGGAAGCCCAACATTCTGCTATAATCCAGATTGGCCATTCCTACCCTGATGCACAGCTACCAGCTTAAGACATCTTTTACCACCATCCTTCATCTTTCCTTCTGTATTAGAACCACTACGACTGACCCTTGAACAACATGGGTTTGAACCGCATGAGTCCACTTACACATGAATTTTCTTCCACTCCTGCCACCCTTGAGGCAGGAAGACCAGCCCCTTTTCTTCCTACTCCTCAGCTACTCAACATGAAGATGACAAAGATGAAGACTTTATGATCATTCACTTCCACTTAATAAATAGTCAATATATTTTCTCTTCTTTGTGATGTTCTTAATTACATTTCTTTTCTCTAGCTTACTTTACTGTAAGCATACAGCATATAGCACATATAACATTCGAAATGTATGTTGATCTACGTTTATATTATTGGCAAGGCTTCCCGTTAACTATAGGCTATTAGTAGTTAGGTTTTGAGGGAGTCAAAAGTTATATGTGAATTTTTAGCTGTATGAGGGATTCATGCTCCTAACTCTTGCAGTCTTCAAGGGTTAACTGTATTTTCATCTTCATTTTTGTTTGCTTTCCCTACCATCTGTCTTTTGCTATTGTGGAAAGACATCCAGTGGCTAACTCAGAACAGGTTCAAGGGAGTAATTTTTTGAGACCTTGAATGTCTGAAAATATTTTCATTCTACTCCTGCACTTGAGTGATAGTTTGAATATGGAATTCTAGATTGAATATGCCTTTCTCCTAGGCAATTTTGCTGGATCCTAAATCACTGTCTGTGGAATTCTTTTTCTTTGGCTGAGTTTCCCTGAGAGGAGTCCTGTAATCACCTTCTAGTGGTAAGAACCTGGCCATTGAGGGACTGGGGGAGAAGGACTAGGGGAGAGCCACACTACAACATATAGACTTCCATTTATTCCTTCTAGTTTTAGCATGGTGCTGTATTCCCAAGCTTGGTTCTTCCTGGTGTTCCAAGCCTAGAACATCGTTGGTCAGGCTCTGTAGAGAAGAAACCTCCAGATTTCAGTTAGAGTATTGGAGGGCAGCAGCCTGGTGGCACAGACCAAGGAGGAAATCTTTGGTGATCTTTACAGATGTCCAATAAATCCTCTTTAAACAAAATTAAAGCCTCATCCATACCTTTGTCTTCAGAAATTCCAAGTACCTAAAATTTCTGAGCATTTCTGCAGGCCAGTGTAATGGGTCAATTTGTGAGCATTTCTGCAGGCCAGTGAAATGGGTCAGCTTGCTCATTATTGGTTTCTCTTCTTGCAGTCTATTTCAACCACTTACCTTCATTCCATGAGCTTTCCAACTTTCAAAGATGTTTAACCATTCTTCCCTGTTGTCATCTTTGTCCTTTTGAATTTATCACTTCTCCCATTTAAAAAAAAAAAAAACCTGTTCACTATATTTATAATAACATTTTAGGAAGAAGTGGACTAAATGTATGTTTCAATATGCCATATTTAGCTGAACTTCAATCATCCTCACTTGACTTAAAAGTATTAAAAACTTACATCAGAACATACCGCTCAGTATGTGGCATGGCTAGAATTTCAATCCTCTGGGAAGGAAAGAAAAGAAAGATAAAAAGGAAATGAGGACTGAGACTGTGCAGGGTGCCTGGTCAGAAAGTGATGAACATGGAATGATGGATTTGGTCATGGAAGGCATTTCCAGGAAACATGAAATGGAGTTAGGGGAGCAGCAGAATGTAACATCCTTGAACAATGATTTCACCTGACTTCTCCCTTCTTCTGTTCATCTGTTTCTCTTTCCATCTTTTCTTTCTCATTCACTCTCTTCCATCCATAAGCAGGTTTGTTGCAACTTCCATGTTTTAAGCTCAGGGCTAGTCCTGAGAATACAATGGTACGTAAGGCAGGTGTGCTCCCTGTCCTAACTTAATAGCATGAAACAGCCCTTCAGTGCAGAATGCTCAGGACATAGAGGAGGGACATGGATAATTAACCTAATTTTAGAGCACCAAAGCAGCGGGCTCTTCCAGCCACTTCCAGAGCGGCTTGTTCTTTGACCCACTTCTCCTTAATGTCAACGTCATCTTTATCATCACAATCATGATTATTAATATATAACTACTTATAGAAATTCTATTTACCTGGTCCCATGGTAGACCTTGTATATAGCTTATTTAATTTAATCCTCACAACAATCCAGCAAGATATATTGTATCAGCTTGAAAAAATTAACTCACCCAAAGTCACCAGTGGTTAGCAAAGCTTCCTGGCTGCCACCTCCCTTTGACTTTTTAGATGTTCCCTTTCTGTGCCTCCCTGCTAATGAATGTAGGTCATTGTCATTGTGCTTAGCCATCAAACATTTTAAAATCTTTGTGTGCTCACAGAAACTATTCCTCACTGATCTCCGTATCCCTGATGCCTAACACAGTATCTGGCACAGGATTAAAACTCATTAAATAAATAATTTTTTTATGTAAGGCAAAGTCAGGATTTGAACCCAGATTTTTAAATTACAAAGCTCATGCCTTTCCATTGTGCAGCATTGTTCTCCAGTTAAGACTTTCTCTCACTGATATTCCCTTTCCCCTTGTACACAAGGTTCACCTTTGGCTTGCTCTGCCCCATACATGTTGGCCCCTGCTGACACCTGTCTTCCTCTCTCTGCGAAGAGTTGTGATTAAACCAACAAGCACAGACACATCTTTTTTAAAAGCAAATAAATGCCTTTTGGAAAAAATCTCTCACTGCCTTCAAGTGCAGTCACAGCACAAATTTAAGCATCAAAACAAACTTTTTGTTATAAATATTTACTCCATTGTGGACAGAGACTTAGGAGTCCATCTGTTCTATGGGATTTTCATTTTAGTAGAATTTTTTGAAACCAGATCAGCAAATCATTGTTACTATTGGCCACACACAGAAATATCTTGCTTAAACAGAACTCTATGTTCAAATGGCATCTGTTATGAGCCTTGAGCTTGTCTACACAGAGCTACAGAAGGCAGCAAAGATAAGCGGTGGTGGGAATCTGAGTCATTGACCGTCAATCAAGGGACTGCACCTCCTGGAATCCTCCCCACCGGTTCACAAGCTCCGGAAACTCGGGTGAAAACAGCAGATGGAACTGGTGTTGATATTAAGACACTGCCGTTTCCTTCCAATTCTTTGCCAATTTCTTTTTCTTTGCCAAATTTGTAAACGCTCACTTTTAGAGGCAGAATTGCAGAAAAACAAACCTGGTTATATTCTTTCTCGCTTTGCATTTGGAAACTGTGGCCTTGGACAGCTGAAGTGGCTGCATCCTAAATCTCTATTTCCTCACCTGTAAAATAAGCCTAACAGTATTGTTTGAAGACTAAATGAGAGAGCTCAGTGAAACACTAGCAGCCTTCAAGGCCGATTGTGGTTGGACAATGATTCTTCATTTCCCTAGGAAGAAGATGAAAGAATCACACACTGAGGTGCCCATAAGCCACCCCCAAGTACTCTGATTCAGTGTATGTCCTGGCCAACTGTACATCTTCAGTGAAATCGAAGTGGAGAACCACTGCCATAAGTGAGGTATGGAACCAGTTTTCTGAATTGAGACAAACGTTTTTGGCTTCCAATCTGGAATTAAGAATGAAATATCAAGTTCAGGATGTAGTAAGCCATTTCACTGTCTATTTATAAAGCATGTTATAATGATTATGTTTATTCTTTCTGTATCCTCGAGGACAGGTTTGCCTTTATGAGCCATGCTTTCTCCTTGAGAACACAAAGATAAAAAGATTCATTCGGCATGTCAATGGCAGCAACAGGATTGAAATCCAGACTATTTATCATCCACAATAGCTCAGTGCTACGGTCCTTGCTCAAGCAGGATACCTAATGGCAATCTGAATAATTGACTGCACTAAAATCTTTGTCAAATCAGGTTCATAAATTAGGTTTTAATAGAATATTATAAGTTGGCTGAGCTAAAAGGCAAATATCAATCTTATGATTTGTATTTAAGAATACGCTGAAAATGTCATTCAATCACTTACGGAAATGATGGAGAACTAGTCCTCCAACATAGATTTTTTAGCAGGAATAGAGTCAAACTCAGAGTTATGCACAAGGGAAAGAAAACAGACAGTTTGTATTAAATAGAGGTTTCTAGGTACAACACAGAGAAATACTAATGAGAGATCTTTGGAAATTCCCAGAGTTTTTATTTAATAAGAAAGTTTAAGTGTGCTTCTAGGAATGGGTCGAGAAGTTCTTCTCCCAACCTGCTCATTTTAGGCTGAATTCATGACAGTTTTGTATTTCATGTGTTGTTTTCACAACTGCTTTATGAAGAAAAAAAAAAAAACCCAAATTAGAAAAAACAACAACAGACCAGTTATCTAGAAACCATCATATGCTGGAAATTTTGTTTAAATGTAATTTGCTCCCTGTTCTTCTGTTAAATAGATGGAAAGCATGGGGACAGTGGACAATATTGTACAAAAATCGTTTGCTAAAGGTTATAAAGAGGCTAACAGAATTCAGATGGTGAAACTATTCCTATAACACAATTAACTTTCAAAGTTGTCTTTGTACCATTCTTTCCAATGTAAAGGGATAAAGAATATAGTGCTCCCCACTCTAGGTGCTCCAGCTATCATTTCCGCAATAAAATATCATGAACTGTGCGATAATATAAGGCATTTAATTAAACTCATTTAACGTATTGTAACTCACCAATGATTTTTGCATTCAGCACGTTTCAAACAGCTGAGTTTTAAAAATGTAGAGATTTGTTCACCACTAAATATCAATGGGCTTCTGCAGCTGCACAGCCCCTGAGATCTGGTTTGCATGTGTGGCTTAATGAGTCCTTGGGAACAAGACAGAATCAAGGAAATAGCAGCAAAGAAAAACACCCAACTGGAGAGGAAGTTAACCCAGCCATGGAGGTGGCCCTGGTCCACAGACCCTAGGCTGAAAGGCCTCAGAAGAAGTCTGAAGGAAAGCAGGCCGCGAGCCAAATGGAAAGTGACCCTGGGCCTTGGATGAATGTCATGTGCCCTCTGAACTCTTTGGTCTTGAGTTCTTGGAGAATCTCTATAGGTTGAGGAACCCAATGGGTATTTTCTACCGAATAATACCTGACCAGTTACAAGGACATTACATAGTAAGGCCACAAGAAGGCTCAAAGTGCCCAACTCTAATTCTCTTATCTGTCTGCTGCCATGACAACCCCTCACCTCTTATCTGACATCGAATTCCCAATGTTAAGGTTACTCCGCTAGCATCAATGTGACAGGGAAGCCCACTGTCAACAGATGGAAATGTTACCTGCGAGGAAAAGGAGGCTGGAAGGGACATAATTTCCCTCTGTTTTTTCTTAAATGTATTTCCCTCCTTACCACAAAAAACAAATTCTCGACAATTTAGAAACCATTAACTAAAAAGAAGATATAAAAACTTACACTAAATCCACAAACTGAATATAAGCACTGTTAACATCGGGAAGTACATCCTCCCAGTCCTTATTCTATATCAGAACACCCTTCTACCTACACCTTATCTATATCTATCATGGGTTCCGGCACTACCTCAAATCTTATGCATGTTCTAAGCCTTTTTGATAAATATTATGTTATTATAACATCAAAAATATTGTTCTACAAAACAAATTATTTTGTATTTGCATCAGAAGAACGTAAGAGTGACCATTTCCTAACACATTTGTTTATTGGGAATATTATATTTAGCTTGCCAATTTGAAAGGTGGAAGTCATTTCATAGCTGTTTAAATTCACAGTACTTTCACATCTCCTTGAATTTTTAGCTCCCCCGGTCATCCCTTGGGGGACTGGTCCTCAGGGGAGACTCGCTGAACAACCACCTTCTCTTTCTCCCTTGTCTTCTATAGCAGAGCTAGGGCAGGCTGACGTTTTCAAAAAGGATGTTACTGCAGGATGAAGTGGAAACAAGAGGAAATAATTATAGAAAATTAAAACAGCATAAAAATATTCATATGTCTGAGATTGAGCTGAGGAATACTTAAGATCAGAAAAGAGTGTTCCAAAATTTTGCACCCCATCTTGCCTGGATTTTTTTTCTTCCCACACTCCCAGGCTCCATGTGTTTCCTGCCCTATAGAAACAGACCACTCGAACACCTTCCTTTCACAGACAAATAACTGCTTAAAGCTAAGCCATGCCTCTGGTCTAAATTTCCCAAACTCCTAGAATTCTGTCCTCTCAATGATGTTTCTATATTTTCTGTGTCTAAACTTTGAATACTCATTCTGATCTGGGATTTAAAAGGTAGACCTTCATAGCTGCATTCATTAGTAAAACCTTTATATTACACTTGGCTACATATTTAACAAAGTGCCTCTGTTTAAGAAGAATAGAATTATATGTAATTTTGAAGAAATTCCGGACATGTTGAAGAAAGTCCCATAAATTCCATGTCTTGAAGGAAAAGGCCATGAGCCAGTATTTGAATGTATTTCTTGCAAAACAAGAGACAATACCTTTATAAGGCACAATCTCTATGGTCAAAGTAAACCACCGATCTTATAAAGAGTTTGGGAAGGGTGGCATCCAAGGAACGGTGGACTTTCATTAATGGAAATGTGTAGGAATTGATTGACCTGGTTGACGCTTGTGGAAGAAAGCCTACTGGAGTGAGGCTCTTGCTGATTGGTTGACTTTCGGATATGTGTGGCTACCACTGATTGGCTGACTTTTGTAAGTATTAATATATTCATGTAAATAAGCTGTCCTTGATCAACTGGGATGAGCTTGAAATTGGTTCTGGTGAGCTCTTATTCATGGCTTGGGATTACTGCCAAGGAAGGATCTTTTTACTTCTTGAATTTGACGCACTGGAATATTTCATTCTCACTTGATTGCTTTATTTTTGAGAGACATATTTTTTTTCACAAATGATATGCATTTCAGTAAAAGTGGGCAAACATGAGATGTAACTGGATGACATGAGTCTTTAAGGTCTGGTGTTTGAGCTCCAACTACTTCTAAAGCATTTTGAGATAATCTTCAGATTAATTTATCAGAATGGCATCATAGAGTAATGAAATTAGATATTCCTTGGAAACGATCTGTTAAGCCTCATTTTGTGACAGGTGGAGAAACTGAAGCCTGAGAGGTGTTTGTTTACACAATCCTAAAAGATGAATCTTAACCTGGTTTCCTATGCACCTCTCAACATCAAGCTTTTCTGACATTGTTTGATGAGAATCTGGTCAATAAATAGGAGGAAAGACTATCGACAAATTATTCATTCTGAGTAGTTATGTTATTTGATAAAATATAAACTTTGTTAAATGCAAAATACACTGTTAATATATATTATATATATATTTCTTGATTTTGTCTACACAAACTATTTTCTGTTTTCTCTTTATTCTCTAAGAGTTGAAAAGGAAAGTGTAGAAGAGAGGAAAAACAGAACGTGGAAGTGTTCTGATAAGAGGGAAGAAGATCGGGCCAAGGAAAGAAGGACGTTGTGAAGATGCAAGCAGCCAATTTGTGCTACACGAAAAGTAAAATGTTGATATTATACGTAAAGTCATTTGTTTCTTTTTCACGAGAAGGTAGAGAAATTAAAGGTGAAGGCAATGGGGTTTGGCATAGGAATAACAGAAAACAAAGTTGATGGTTCACTTCTTCATCTGAGGAGGCTCACCTTGTGGTCCTGCAGCCAGCAATAAAGAAAACAATGGAAGAGCCTAGTGATGAATTACCAGTAAAAACATAGCTCCTGAGCTGGGTGTGGTGACTTACACCTGGAATCTCAGTACTTTGGGAGGCTGTGGGAGGAGAATTGCTTGAGGCCAGGAGTTTGAGACCACCCTGTGCAGCATAATGAGATCCTGTATCTACAAATAATAAAAATAAAAAAAGTAGCCAAGAGTGGTGGCACACACCCGTAGTCCCAGCTACTCTGGGAGGCTGAGGTGGGAGGATCATTGGAGCCCAGGAGGTGTGGGTGAGAGTGAGTCATGATCATGCCACTACCATTTAGTCTGGATAACAGAACAAGACCCCCATCTCAAAAAATAGATAAATAAAACTAAAAATACAGCTCCTATCTGTTCATTACTCTCCGTTTCCCCCACACTCTTTCTCCTGGTCCATGTCCTTAGTCTCCACATTGGTCTTTGTTTTGTTCACTCTTGCTGTCTTCCACAAAGCAGCCAGTTATCTTTTAAAAGTACAGATCTGTTTTACTCACTCTCCCTCATAGGCCTCCCATGCTCTTAGCATAAAATTCAAAATCTTTTAAATGTCTGATCAGTAATGTGGACACATACGTTGCTATCTCAACAGAGGTACGTTGAGAGAGAAATGGGGCATTACTGCTGGGACTCTTTGGGGCACACTGGGCCGTGTGGTCCTCCCAGGGCCTTCTGTGACCTTGCCCCGTCTACCTTTCCACTTTCCTTTGCTTCTCCCCCCCACCAGCACCACTCGCCATGCTCTGACAACATTGGCCGCCTTTCTGTTCGTCAAATATCCAATTCTCTCTCACTGCAGAGCATCTGCACATACTGCTTTTCCTGCTTCGAACACTCGTGCTCCTCTCAGGCCAGCTTCAGGATTTGCTTCTGATCCACAGTGCGAACTTCCTGACATCCTCATCTAACTTCAGTGTCCTATTACACTGTCTCATGGAGCCCTTTATTTTTTTCTCCATAGTAGTTTCACAATTAGTAATTTTGTATTTATTTGTAGGGCTGTTTGCTTAATGTCCATCTCCTCCTCTAGGTTGTGTGCTCCCCAAGGCAGATATTGTACCTTTGTGTTCAAACTTTACCCCGGTATCCTAGCAGTATGGAATGCACATGGCAAGCACTCAAGACACAAGAAATATTTGTTGAATGATGGATTGAATAAATATATACCTGGGTGGGTAAGAAGAGACAATACTTATCAAAATGCGTAGGATGAGGGCAATACAAATATTATAGACTTCTGCTGGACCTATTCATAGGCTTCAGAATTTCCCAAACAATATGTATCTGTTAGCTTAGGCCCAGCATACTACAGTAACCAACATCCTCAGACTCTCAGCAGCTGACACAATAATGGTTTATTTCTTGCTCATGTTACATGCCTATTGCAAGTCAGTTGCATGTCTTCCTCATCCAAGACCCAGGCTGTTGTAAGTGTCCCCATTCCAACATTGCTTGTCTCTTCGCTAAGAGAATGAGAGCATGGCCAAGGATGAGAGGGTTCTTGCTCTGCTCAGAAGGAGCATACTTCATTTCTCCTTTCACTGGTCAAAGCAAGTAACATGATATCAATGGGGCCGAGATGTGTGATCCTCTCACAGGGAAACATCCACATAAAGGTGCCTATGGGAAAGGGATCAATACTTTGAAATATTGTAATACAGAGGTGTCTTATGCTTTTGGTAGATGAACTAAAGGGAGTTTTCTTGCTTACATATTTTGGTAAGGTCTGGGAGTTAAACAGAAAATATGATGACTCTAATTTTATTCTTGGGAAAACCAGGGCTGTATGAGCTGAGGCAGTACCCTGAGACTAAAAAGCACCGTGTCCGAGAGAGTGAGTCTCCGGATTAGTCCGCAGCTGCCTTCCTCATCTGTGGGTTTTAATTCCCTTTTCACCCATGCCCAGCCCTTGGAGTCATCTTCTGATGTTTCATGATTTTCTCCGATACCTTTTATACTTGCACAAGTTTTCTTCTTATTACAGTTAGGCTTTATCTATGCAAGAGAGAGATAAATGCAAATAAGAAGAAAATCCAGCCTTCTGTTTCTAGTGGAGAAGTTCTGTATTTAATGCCTTCTACAGACCATTAACATGCCATTTTTAAAAGAAAATGGGTGTTCTACTGGATGGGTTGGTCATTCACTCTTCTCATTCCTGCCTTCATCAAGTTCTCCAAAATCATGACTCTAATAAGAAATCAACTCAGTTTTTTTGGGGGGGAATAAACTTCATCCTTCCCTCATTTTAAAATGAAATGGACAGAAACCCTGAAGAACTGAAAGGTAGGTGAGATCACAGCACTTACACAATAATTCAATTAACATCTGCTTTGTTAAAAGCAGATGTTAAAATTGTGTCTGGAGCTTTGAGACATAATCGGAACTTCTCTTTGGAAATGGGATGATATTTAAAGAATAGAAGTGTGTCCAAGAATGGAAGGGAGTGTGGCTGAGACAAAGCTGGGGGCATGGGACAAGCCGAAGGGCCTCTTTTAAAATGCCTGTAGCAGCAAATGCACAAGAGACTTATTTTTCATTTTGCAAATGAGGCTCTGATCTTCAATTGAACCCAAGTACCTGCAACCCCAATTGACTTACCTCTACTGTGCCAAAAACATAAAATTAGAATCAAACCTAGATGAATGTAAGTGCAAAATAGACTGAAAAGGCAGGCATTGTGTAATGACAATTCAGCAAGCAGTGAAACTTTGCAGTCATGATCACCAAGGGGAACATCAGAGTCATGGAATCCTGTCAATCTTTTTTTTTTTTTTTTTTTTTTTTTTTTTTGGAGTGTCACTCTGTCACCCAAGCTGGAGAGCAGTGGTGTGATCTCAGCTCACTGCAGCCTCCGCCTCCCAGGTTCAAGTGATTCTTCTGCCTCCACCTCCTGAATAGCAAGGATCACAGGTGTGCACCACCACACCCTGCTAATTTTTGTATTTTTAGTAGAGACGGGGTGTCACCATGTTGGCCAGGCTGGTCTCCAACTCCTGTCCTCAAGTGATCCGCCTGCCTCAGCCTCCCAAAGTGTTGGGATTACAAGCATGAGCCACTGTGCTGGGCCCCTCTCAATCTTTTGGATAAGCCTGTGCCATGCCACGCACTACCTATGAAAATCTCAGCTATTTCTGAAGATTTAGAGAAGAAGGGTAAAATAGCTCCTATTTTATTAGACTTTTCATTTTCAGCTTTATCTCAATGTTATGTTTACTATCAGAGAAATAAGTTGCATTTTCAAGAAATACCCACAGGTGAGTGGTTATTNGTGCTTAAGTAGTCAGCTTCTCTGTGATGTCCTCTGAGGTTTCTTAGAACTCACAATGACTGTTTCATATTCGTACAGCACCCTGGAGTCTCAGATGTCACATGATCTCTACCTGCCACTTGCCTAATTCTGTTGACAGAAACTACTGTCAATATGACTGTTGAAATTTAAAGATGAAATTGGCTATTTAAACTCAAGATATTTAATTATATGTTATTACTTTATTTGTATAAAAACATAATATTATAGTTACTTGTAGTAAGTACAGGATGTAAATCTTTTATCCCAACTGTTCTTTTACCCTCCAACTGCTGAATCTAGCTACCTATCTTTACTCTTTACTTAGGCTGCTCTTGCTTCCACTGTTTAGTAAATTACACCAACTTTGTATCCAGAGAAACTTAAACCTCCCACCCTTTCCCTGCTTCCCACACTCATTCACCACCATTGTGTCCAGGAAAGACACAGTAACATTCTCCCATTTTCTTTATACCTCTTTGCATATGTAGTTCTTACTTCACCTTGCACTTTAGAATTCTGGATATATAATATGTCTGTTTGCCTCCAAAGAGGTACTATGCTGTAATAGTTTATAATAAGGGTTGGAAATCATTTTCTGTAAATGCCCAAATTGTAAAGATTTTAGACATTTCAGGCCCTAGTGGTAATTTCCCAATTCTGCAATTCTATTGTAAAATCAGCCATAGACAATATGGAATCAAATAGGAAAGGTTGTGTTCCAATACGACCTTATTTACATACACAGCAGTTGGCCAGATTTGACCTACAGGTTGTAGTTTGCTGACTCTTGGTGCAGAGCAAGAACTTTGGAGCCACACTGCCTCACTTCCTGGCTTTGTGCCCCTGGGCAAGTCACTAACCTCTCTGCCCATTAGTTTTCCCGTCACCATGGCAAGAATAACACCTGCTTCATGGGATTGTTTTGACGGTTAAATTATCTGACGCATGTAAAGTTCGTAAAGATTTCTCTCTGGAATAGTATGAAATCAACATAAATACTTGCTATTGTTACAAGCAACTTGAGGGGAAAAATAATACATATCATTTACTTTTCTCTTCCTTTGTGTTCCCACAATCTGCTCACTCTCCATAGCACACAGTAGAGTACAAGTTGTAGAGATACTCAATAAATATGTGTTGCATTGAATTATTCTGGCTTGCTTTGACCTTATTTATTTATTTATTTATTTTACAAAGAATAACTACTTAATTTCTCTTCTTTCCCTTCCATCTGATGAATAAGTCATGTATAGTTATTACTTTCTTACTCTTAGAGAAAAATTATGTTCTAGGGAGTATCTATTCAGGGCAACTTGAGTCTATGTCTCCCAGCTTAAATTTTTAAAAAATATGTATTTTGCGCTCCTGCAACGAATATGCTTTTTCCCTTCTTTATGGTTTAGACCTAAACTTTTTTTTTTTTTTTTTAACTAATCCTTTTCCTTCGTGTGTAGACCTAAACTTTTAAAGGGGGTTTTCCTAAAGAGATCAAATATTTTGTCATTTCTGAATATTTTCATGGGGACAGATCTAGGACAGCTCTCTGATTATCCTCCCTTGCTAGTATTCATACTATTGTATGATCCCTTCTCTGTGAGTGTAGGTGGAACTTGTAAGTTGCTTGTAAACAGTAAATTATGACAAAGATGATATGATGTCACTGTCATTATTATGTCACATATATGTCTTCCATCTTGCTAGTAGACCCTCTCCATTAACTCTCTATCTTTCTGGTTGAGTGTAAGCTGCTGTATGAAGGGATCCACAAGATGAATAATTAAGGATGACCTCTAGTCAACAGCCAGCAAGGAACTGAATCCCTCAGACCCACAGCTCACAAGAAACTGAAGTGAAGCAGATTCTTCCTCAGTCAAGTTTCAGGTGAGACTCTAGCCCTGCCCAACACCTTGGTTATAGCCTCACGACAGACCCTGGAGCAGATGACACAGCTAAGCTGTACCCAGATTTCTGACTCACAGAAGCTGTGAAATAATCAATGTGTATTGTTTTAAGCTGCTAAAGTCGTGGCAATACTGTTATGCAAAAATAGATAACTAACACAATATGAAATTATTGGATTATAACAGCAATTATTCAAAATAATTATAATAGTTTCTTATCAATGATTTGGTTTGTCAATCATCAAATGTATCTGAGAATTGATTTTTAATGTCATCATGCTTGTCAACTTGGTTCACTGCCAATCCTATGGTAATTAATAATCTACAATAACACTTGCATAATCCAGTCTTCTGGGAAATTCAATTCCCCAAAAGAAGTCTAAATCTGGAAAACAGTGTCAGAGAATAAACAAAGTCAAATTTTTGTGAAATAAAAAGCACAGCTAAGAAAAACTGAAGATTACAATATTGCAACTGCTCTATTGTAATTGTGATTGGGTAGCTCATGACACAGAAGCGAGAAGTCAGATGTGGTTCTAAGAGGAGAAATGGTAGCTGGACTTGATGAGAGTATACACCATTGCTCCTATTCCATCTAAACATAGCCTCATACATAACTATGGTCAGTGTTTGGGCAGGGGACATTGGCACAGCAATGATCCTCTGAATTAGTATCCTGTGACCTAACAGGTTTAATACATCCTGACATTTTAAGCACTAACTTCCCAGTGTGCAGTACATTGAGCACTGTGGAAAATAGACCCTAGATAACTAAGTAACAATAAGTCGTATTTTCTCTTTCCTGTTAATGAAAGTGGACGTGTGAAATCATGAGTTGGGTGGACAAAATCACTTTCTCCTATGCTTGAGAGATGTAAACGGACCTTTCAGATCCAGAGACAGATCTATCAAAGTCATATTTCCAACACCTGCCACTGGTTTCCCTTGCTTTTATAACCCAACAGATAATGGGGCCATGTTTAAAAGGAATGGGGGTGATAGTATAGATTCAGGATCTAGGGGTTATTCAATATAATATCTGTGTTAACCTGAGTGTTGGGAATGGGTCACCAGGGGAGTTTCTGATATAGCCTGAGAATGATGAAGATGCTGGAAAACCTGCCCCATCACACATCAATGAAGCATGAATAGCTGTGCCCATCTCTCAGACAACTGGCTGATGTCATGGTCTGCAGCGGGAACTGAACTGAACAGGCAGGGAGGAGAGTGACTTTGCTTCTCATCAAAGGTTACAGAACGAAGCCTTCAGCTCAGCTTTCCATGAAGTCATTTTTATGGATTTGGGGTTCTGTGGAAGTGATTAATAGCTTTAAATCTCCACTTGGCTTTGTCTTTGTAAGAAGAAAATACCTAATTGTGTCTCAGATTCACATTAACATGGTCCATATCTAATTGGAATTTTTTTTGTTATTCCACAGAATCATTGACTGTAATAATCCAGAGATTCACTGCATCTAGGCTATTAAAACCCACTCTGTCTAACTCAGACAGCATGACAATTATAGTTGATTAATACTGTGGTGCCATTCTGAATCAGCTTCGAATCTTGTCCTAGTCAAATTCATTGCTTGCTACATGGCTCTCCTGGTTAATTCTGAATTCAACAAAGAGCTCCAAGGCTTGTATCACTGGGCTGATGTTGAGCAGAGGCTGGTGGCTGCCAGAACTGTCATACTCACGACTGTCTCCATGAGCCAGACTGGAAAGGTACACAGAGCTGAGAGCTCAGGTATACCCTGATCCCACTATCAGATCTAACTGGACTCCCACCATTACCAACTTATTGCAGAAAGAAATCACGAGTGACCAGTCAGCTCAAGGCTTCTCTGCTGATGCCATCCAATGAGTTACCTGGCAGCCATCTTTTTATGAAAGAATAGAGGTCAGCGTGACTGCACTTTCAGATGATTAGAAGTGAATCCGCAGGAAATTTATGGTAGACAGTTAATGGGAGGTGTTGATTGTGTGTGTATGTGAGAACACAGGTTGTAAATTCTGACTTTTCTTGCCTGCAGTTGGCTGTAACTTTTTTTTTTTTTTCCTTTAACAGTGTAATTACATTAAACTGCTTCCTGGAACCATGGGACTGTAATGTGCCTTCATCTAACACGTCTGCTTTATTGCTCTCATAACCAGTCCCAGGAAAGAGCTGGGGTTTTGGTATAGCCCCCAACAAGCCACTCTCCTCTCTGCTCAAGCCAGTTACTTCTCTGACTCTGGGGTACCTGTGTCACCCCGAAGGCAAATGTCTTTAAGCCCTAGGAAGCTTTCTGCTTCTTGATCAGTGGAAAATGACCTTAAGCTACCTGAAAGCTCCCTGTCTCCTCAAATCTCATCTCCCCATTCCCCCACCATCCCCTCTCCAGCTCATCTCACACCTGGAAGTCTGCATGAAAGAAGTTTCCACCCCACTAATAACCTGAAGAAACAAGTGCAGTTCAAAGGAGACCCATTAACTGAGTTCCACAGCCTAGTCAACAGCAGCTCAACAGTAAGAATGAGCAAAGCATGCAAGTTCTTTAGGGAACTTTACCCAAACCTGCTGGGCAGCTCAATTATCCCTATCTCATATCCGCTGGGAATTCCAAGGAGCTGGTCCTCAAAACACACCAGGAGGTATGTTATCATTAGAAGAGGGTTCTATTCACTGTTTGAATTAGAAACATAAATGAAAACACCTGCCCCCTAAATTGTGTTCAAACAAAACACATTTGCTTTCCCATCGTAATATAATAACATTTTTAGCCCTTTCCTTTCTGCAGAGCTCTGAGATCAAAAGAAATTCCATCCTGCTACCCTTGATGCTGGGACCTTTTCCTCCTTGGCCATTTCCTAGCTTATTTCCAAGTGGATTGGAAGGTGTCCAAAGGCCTGAGTTCCAGTCTCAGGTTTATAGGCTGAGTTCCAGTCACAGGTTTATATACTGTGAAGTCTCACAGTAAGTAACGTGTGTGGATCCCTGGAAACTCCCTGACCGTTATCTTAAGGGGAAAGGCACTGAGGAGGGATGAAACCTAGAGACTCTTTCCTTCATCCTCCCAATCTCTTATGCTGTAAGAAGGACGTGTTGGGTAAAGCTAGAAGAATATCTTGGGTACAGCGTCTGGTAGTGTTTCCTATCTATGGCATGATACTTTTGAAAGACGCTTTCCTGTCCTGCAGAACATCTTTAGTCCTCACAAGTTCTCCTGCTGCAGGGGACTTGTCTGACCTCTGCAGGCTGGGACCAGTTCCCCTTATGTCCCATAAAGCCTTCCCCTCCCCCCCGCCCCCGTGACTGCACCAGCATCATTGTGTCACCATGCTCTGCTCCCGGGCCTGTCACCCCCCATGGACTGTGAGCTCCTGGAAGCAGTTCATTTTTGTATCCTAGCACCTGGCATAGAGCCTGGCATAGAGCCTGGCATGCAGTGGATACTCAACAAATATCTTTGAATGAATTAATGAGTGGATGACAGTAAAGAATACAGAAAGTAAAACGTTCTTCCAGTGAAAGTAGATGTTGAGAATAAAGGTGCTCCTCTGAATCACCCCTGACATGCAAAGACCCTCCGTTTCCTAAGGGAAAGTGGATGAATTCCACTCATGGCTGCTCCAGAGCCAAACACAAGCAGCCCTTATGTGCACTTAGCCTTGGTCAGAGGCAGAAAGCCACTGAACCTGATGCTGATGCGCGTCCTGGCTCCTGCCCTAAAGTAAGCCCATCTTCACTTCCCATCTGGCAGATGGGGTTTCCAGTTTCCTGTGATCCCTGCCTCAATTTTTTGCTCATCCCCTACTCTTCCTCCTCCGGCATAGCAGATTTTTATTGTACTTGTCTGTTTACAAATCTGTCCTCCTCTAGATTCTGCACCCTTTCAGGTAGAGACTGTGTTTTGTCTTGTACCTCCACACCTGACATATAGCAGATTTTTAATAATTTTCTGTTGTTCATATCCTAGATAGGTTCTGGTATGATTTCAGGATTTCAGATTGGGAATATTACATGTGTGGCATGTTTCTACGCAATGCTACAGTTCCTGGGCACATATGGAATTCTATTTCCTTCTTAGCTCAAATTATCCTTTGAAAGATGTTAAACTGCCTCAATTTCCCCAAATTTACCTCTCGCCAGAAGGTTGAGAGGAGAAGGGCCAAAGAAACACATCGTCTGCTGCCGATTTCTCTGTGGCTATGCAGATACACATTAACTGCTCTGACTCAACTGGAAGAGCTTTGCGCTGTTGGGGAGCATATGAGAGTGCACATCCTGCAACGCTTTTGGAAGAAAAAATAGTGGTCATTTCTCTAGGGTTTCTGAATACTGATAAATTTCATTGGGGGCAATTTCATTTCTTTTTGGGGGTCCTGGATCTTTCAAGGTCAGGGCCTCCATACTTCTCATAGGCACATCCTGGATGAATGCTGTGGCACTGCAGAGAAGATGCTTGCGCACACAGGTTACCTCCATGTATCAAAAACTTATGACAATGATGATGAGTTCCCTAGCTAGTTCCAGCAGTGACCAATTCAGAGTGCCATCATATGTCATTTATTCACCCAAAATGTACCACGCCCCCTGATAGTCATGATGCAAGCTGTTAAACACCGAGAAGATAAAATCATTAAAATTCCCAATAATTAGTAGGTGCTCACTATGTACCAAGCCCTGCACTAAATGCTTTGTGTGATACTAACCATTTGGGGGCAGGAAATAGAGGAGGAAACAGAGATTTCCAGCAGTTAAGTAACTCAGCCCAGGTTCTACAGGTGGGGAGAAGTCTATGTTTCTGAATTAGAGGGCTTGGCCACTTGCTTACCCCTCTGCTGCCTGTGCCAGGAGTGAGACATTGTCCTCACCCACTGGAAACTCTTCCTCAGCTTTTCCTGAGTCACAGTTATACCCTGGCTGTCTCCTCCCCCCAGTACGATTAGATTGAGAGAAGAAAATGATTCTCTTGAGACCAGAGAATTAAAAACAAGAGCTCAAGAGAAGCTCAGTCATTAAAGTATTAAGTTTCACATTGATCCATGGCTATTCTAATACAGCTATTCAGGACTCTTGGTAAACCCTGGTCTCAGCACCGCCCTTCTCTTGTTCAGAGGTCTCACCATACCCAGTGGAAACGTCATCCAGTTTGCCACCAGTTTCCATTTGAAAAATAGTCTAAGAGAGATTTTTAAAATCCCTGACACTGAGAGATTTGTTAGTGTGACTTAACTTTCAAGGCTAGCAATGGGGGATTCTCAGGATTATTTTTTTCACTTTCACAAATGGAAATGTATGCCTTGAGAATTGATTTGTCACTGTCTGGTTTTAAATTTCTGACTGGAAAATAGTGATCATCATGTTACTCTCTTGATTTCAGCCACGTCAGGAAGCAGTAAGTGGCATGGCCATCTCGAGGAAGAACCGCCAGTCTCTAGGGAGTTTAGGTCTTAGATGTGAAGCCTCAAGTAATTTGCAGAGATTGTCTTGCCTGCATAACACACCCTGTTGTTGCCTTTATAAAGCCAAACTGACAGGGGTTTGTGAATCAGAACGATGACTTTGCATTTCAGCTTAGGGAAGGTAAGAAATAAACAATCTTAATGGCTTTGGGATAAAATACAAGATGGGTACTTTAAAACATGGAGTTTCAGGTTTTTCTGTTATAAAATTGTGCAGGTGTGCAAAGTATTTTTACTTCTCTTACAAAAGGTAGGACAATATTACTCTGCAGTTTAAATGCACTGGTGAAGAAAGGAAACATAAATGGAAATAAAGGTGTAAAATAACACCCAAGTCACGCTTAGCATAGTTCTTAAACAATTAACCACCTTTATAAGCACCTAACTGAACAAAATAAGAATAACAATGATAAAAAATAACATTTTCTGTGGAAGTCAAATGACATCAGTATGCTAGAAACCATTTGAAACATAAAGGTCTTCATCTTGGAAGTCGATATGCAATTCTTGAGTTCGGTTTAGGTGTAAGAAAGATTAGGCTTTTGCAACACTCTTTAACCTAGATTCAGGGCTTCATGACACCCAATCCAGAATATAGATTTGTTCCTACTCATACCTAGAGGGAGAATCATGGAACAAGTATCAAGAAAGAAATGTTGGTGTCATGTATTAGCAGTCAAATGGCAGTATTTAGACCTGTGTGTGTTTGTTTTTTTAAGTCTCATTTGCTTTACACTCTCAGAAAATTGATTTAAAATGGCTAACATTTTTATTTGGCTTTATATTTTTAAAGATTTAACCAACAAGTAAAATGCAGTTCAGAGCATTCCAAAGCTACACAGCTGGTTACTAGCTGAGCCAGGACTGCTCTCTCCCTTCCCAGCCTATATGGATTTTTGCAAATTAAGGCAACTCTTTTATTTCAAATATTGTTTTCTTCAAAGATTGTTGCCATCCTTTCCATTGTTTTGAACAACATCACCACCTAACCTTTTCTGGAAGTCTTAAAACTGCAGTATGTTTAAACATGCAAACATTTTGTCATTTGACTTTTTAAAAAATCACTGGTAAATTACCAAGTGTCCTTTCTGCTTGGCTTTGTCCCACATGCGGAGAGAAGCCGCTCCCTCCTGTTTTCTCTGGTAAGATCTAGGCAGCCTGGGATGTGCCCAGCAAGTCTGACTGCTCTCTGCAAGTGGAAAGAGAAAGCTCCGCATTGATTGGGTAGTCACTGGCAGCCCCTTGCTGGCTCCTCATCCATCTGCAATTCTCACAGCAATCCCACAAATAGATAATATTTTTAATGGCTAAGGAAATTGAGGTTCAGAGAGAGATTAAGTTACCTGCTCAACCGTGTAGCTAGGAAATGTCAGATCTTGAATATGAACACAGGTCGGCCAGTCAGACACCAAAGTAGGTATACTTTGCACTGCACACTGCCCCTCCTTCAGAATATAGGGTTATATGTTAAAGCGAGGCATAGATCTTTCAGGAGATTACAGTCCAAGAGGGATAAATGATGACAATAATAATGTATCTGTATAGATTTTTCCATCTCTGTGCAAGACAGTGAGCCCAGCATAGTGTCTTAGCATGCTGTAGGGGCTCAGTAAACCTTCAGTAATTACAAAAAGGAAGGAAGAAGGAAATGCAATAGGAAGGTGAACAGGGCAAATCTTACAGTCTTGCCAGGGAGACAGACGTGCCCCTAATTAACTCTATTCAAATTAGAGCAACGGTTCTCAACCTTTGTTTTATGTCAGAGTCCCTGAAGGGGGAGGAAGAGGGCAGTGGCAAAAGCTTTCTAAAAATGCCCATGCCAAGTGCCCATCCCAGGCCCATTAAAGTAGAATCTCTGGGTAGGTCTACGTGGGTGTTTCAAAAAGCACACCTTCTCCAGTGGTGCTAATGTTCTCCCAAGCCTGGAAACCACCAATGTGTACAGCATGGAGTCTGTTAAGAAGGACAGAGAGTGGAGGTATCAGTGCAGCTGTGAGCACAGCGGGTCTTTCTGAAGGGATGTGGTGTATAGCAGGCTCTGTAAAGACGAGTCCATTTCAACACGGTGACCATGACAAGTGATGGACTTTGACGGGGAAACCACAGAGGAGCTGGGGGTCACCTAGAGTCATTGGTTAGAAACACGACCTGAGATCCGAAGGCCAGGCTTGGGACCTCCAGAAGCCACTGTGATCCTGGGATGGCGGAGATAGCAGGAAGAGAATGCAGAGTCAGTCTGACCCTGCAGCTTGAAATGCTGATGGTAGCTCCTGTAGGCAGCTAGAACTGGTCACTGGGAGTCTAACATAGACTCAGCACCTTTTTACATGGAGGTGAAAAGAAAGCTGTACTCTGTTTGGGAGGTCTGGCTCCATCCTTCTGGAACTCAAAGAGTATCTCTGTAAAATAATGGGGTTATCCCAAAAGAGCAGTTTTTAAATTATGCTCTTGGAGTCATGGGCAGTGGTTCTGAAATTTTATGAATATGAGACTCAGTGGAGGATCTTGGTAAAATGAAGATTCCCAGGCTCCCACCTGAGAGTTTCATTCAGTGGGTTGCAGGCGGGGGCATGGAACGCAGAAGCTATGTCTGCTAACAAGCCTGTGGGAGAGTCTGACACCAACCTACTTTGAGAAGCCCCGTTTAGGGTGTCACTGGGTGCCTTAGGGACTCTGTGTGGGTGTGGGAAGAGGCAACAGGCAGGGCGTGGGCCCTGATCCCCATTTCAAGCACAGAAGCATTGTTTTTGGTTGATATATTGGACTCTACAAGACCTGCTTTGCAGAAAGGATCTCACTGAGAATAGCAAAAGGAAGTTGAGAACCATTACAGTAAGTGATCTCAATGAGCCTATGTGCAGGACATTACCAAGGAACAGGGAGCAGAGGGAGAGTGCAGAGAAGAAAAGATTAAATTGGGGACAATGCTTTTATTTAGTGAGTGGGTAGAGGGAAACACTGTCAAGGGAAAACACATAAAAATTATAAAAGCTTCAGTTTTCAGATACTTTTGGAACCCATATATCATAGAGATAAACCAGAGAAACAGCAAACATCTGGCAAGGCAGCATTTTGCCTTAAGTAAAGAAATCCAGTGGGTAGCTGGTGGGAAATGAGAAATTGTCCCCCAGGATGGGGAAATAGCTTCAGAGCAGCCATAACTAGAGAAGTTCTTCTCAAACGTACATCCGGCAAGGACTATAAAACCCTCCCCAGTGAGTCACAGAGGTGTTCCCAGGATGCATTTTGAAGGAGGCATTTGCAGAGAACATCCATGGAGTATTTTGCATTGGGACAGAATTGAACCGCAATTTCAGTGGCTCTGGGTTCCAGCATACACTTGTGAAATAGCAAACAGGGGATGAAATTAAGAGGACAATAGAAATAGTATTAACATGGATTTTGAACCATTTCATAAGAGTCAGCTGATCACTCTCTTCATAACGTATTATGATGATACAGAGAAACGGCCAGGCTGACCTGCACCCATGCAACTTGTGCACCCTCACAGTTTCACAAGCCTGCATGTCTCTGCATAATGTAATTGCCTGTCTCCTTAGACAGATTGTAAGCTCCCTTCAAGAAAACTGTGCTGCCTTCACTGTGGTATCCCAGTACTTAGCAAAGTGCCTACCAGATAATGGACATATAATAAATATTGCTTGATTTTAATGGGCATGGACTCAATAGAATGCAAAAAAGAACTCACTACATATGACTTAACAGAAAAAAGATTTGAATGGAACCCACACTAGGATATTCTCTGATCACCCATGGCTAAGATCGTTCATACCAGAACCACACTGGTACTTAAAATACTATGTTTACACATTATTTTCTCTCTTATAATTCTGATTAAGTAATGCATGATTCAGTAAGACCCATTTCTTCACTCTTCACTGGGAGTTCAAGTCCAAGTGCAAGTTCTTTATTATCTATTTTAAGGCCTTTATTATCTATTTCAAGTCCCCAGTTCAGGGATCCCTTCAGTTCTTATACATAAGAATTCCTGAACCAGGTTGACCAACTAAATTTTGGGATTTCTCTCTAGGTGCCCAGTTGGATTTGTAGAGAAGACCAACCACACCCTCTGCAGTACAGCACCTGGAGAGGAACTGCTGCCATGACCATAGAGGACACCCTCTGGATACAATGCCAGACTTGATGTGGGACTTACTAACCTATGGACCCCAGGCACCACCACCTAGACCTGCTCAGCACCTGAAAGTAAGTCCTACCCTTCTGATGGAAACTCTAGGGTGGCAGTATGAATTCTCTGCCTCAGAGGATGACAGGGAAGGTGACATCCTCCAGGAAGCACAAAGCAGTACTGGGACGAGAGGACAGAGAGGATCTACAAGGATGAGGGTCAGGTATGGGCAGCATGCCTCACCTCCCAAATCCTCTTCTAAGTCATTCCTCTTGCACCCCTGTGTGAAAACCCTTCTTCCTTTGAGAGGCTATCAATCTGGCTCTATCACAGTGTCAGTCAAGATTCCCTTGGATGTAAACAACAGAAACTGGCTGGCTGATGTAGGCTGAAAATGAATGTATTCAAAAATGCTGGCGAGCCACAGAATCATGGGGATGGCGCAATGGGATGGGGTGAGAGGCATCATTGAAGAATCAGCTTCCCAGGCTATGCAACCAGAAACAATGCCCCAAACCAATCTGCAGACCCTGTCTGCTGAAAGCCCACAGCCCACTCAGCACCAGGCACTCCTGGAGGCTGCCGTCCATGCCAGTGCCTCTGCAGGTGGTAATTGGGCATGCGGATTTGGCAGCAGTCCCTTTCCAGAGTGGCTCCTGCACAATGGGTACAAGGTTGAGCTTCCTGCTGCAATTTGAGGGAGGCACGTCTGATTGGCAGAGCCTAGTCACATATCTGTATGCACCTGCCAGGAAGTCTGAGAAAACGATCCCAATTTCATAATGAAAGGAAGTCTCCACCTCCTAAGATGGAGGATTTTCCAGACAGATTCTGTCCTACCAGTCAGTTGCTACAATCACCCGCTATCTTTCCTTGTTACTTCTGTCTGCCAGTCTCCAGGTCACTCCATCTCCTGTTTGTTAGGAGCTCCACCACAGACTTTTCCTGTACCATGTTCTGCTAGCAACACCAAGGACTTCTGTATCCTCATAGTCCATCAGACAACCTCACCTCACAGTTCCTTGAGAGTCTCAAATCTAGAGAGTTCTACTATGTTATTCTTGTCACATATGCCCAGACTTACACCAAGGAACCTACCATTGCCAAGAACTGCTCCAATTTAGAACTCTTCACCTCGAATTCCCCACTCTCACGGCCTCATCACCACAACACCTGCTCTTCTGGAGACAGGCTGCTAGTGCTGCCGTTCTCCTGTTGGTCTCCCTGAGCCCTCTCTTTCCTTCTAACAACATGGAGCTGAGCATGGCTTATGAGTGTGAATAAGTCCTTGGTTCGTCTCTGTCCCAATACTGCTCTGTGCTTTCTGGAGGACATCTTCTTTTGCATCTGTTCAACAAACCTACAATAAAGTATCCATTCTATAAATCATCTAGTACCAGGCTGCTAGCCCTACTAGAGAAGGTTCCTCAACCTGCTGGTTGGCAACACTAAAGGTTCTTGCTCTCCTGCCTTGGCTGGACCTTTAGTACAGAGAAACAATTTCCTTCTGTTTTGTCAGCTACCATTTTAATATTTTTCCACTTTCCTCAAGCGTCCCTCACCCCCTTCCGTGTTCTCACCCTTAGCAAACTGCATGCCTCCTATCTTATCAGGAAAATGAAAGCAATAGAGCATAAAGAATTTCAACTACACATCTATTTTTATTGCAACCCAAATTTCATTCCTTTCTTTCATTTTCAGACAAAAGGCTGTTTTCTTTTCAGCTCTAGGTCAACCTCTCTTCCCAAACTTTGTTCTCCACTGCCTTCTCCAACAGTTTACTTCATCTGCTTTGTATTTTCAGCTTTTCTATCTCCTGTTCACTCTTCATGTAGACATATCTTCAAGTCATCTTCTCCAGGTGATACAAACCTTAAGAGCATCTTTGTACCCATTATGAATGAGTACACAGTGAGTGATATGCATTTGTTGAGTTGGATCTTTGATATTTCCACACATATTTTCAACATACCTGAAATTTATATTCTAAAACTTATATCCGTATCTATATTCTAAAAATGTGTATCTTAAGACTCATCTTTGGTTAAGGGCTCATTAACAGGAAAAGGCTTTTAGCAAATTTATTAATTAGGGTCAATCTACTGTTAATTATTTATTTAGCTTATTAGCTTAGTTTAATTCTATCATTATTACTTGTAAGTAAAAGAGAATGAGCTTGAATTTCAAAGGTATATATCAACTGCATGTTAAATAATAATTGTTACTATTAAATTCTACCCATGGCTTTTATTCCTAGAACAGTCCCACGCTTACTAAACTTTTTTCATGAAGTTGTCATGATGTAAAAATTGCTAAGGTTAACTCCTGGTAAGAATCCCTTTCCACATGCACCATCAATGCACGTGATGGCGAGTGTGTTAAGGAGGAGGGGAGAATGAAAGGCAGAGCTTACAGTGTCTACTTGGACAGTACAAAAGTTTGTCAGAATTTTTTTTAAAAAAGCTACTTCAAAGAGGTGAGTTTTCAATTGCAATTCAAAATGAGGGTGGCCAGGCACAGTGGTTCAAGTCTGTAATCCCAGTGATTTGGGAGGCCAAGGCAGGAGGAGCACTTGAAGCCAAGAGTTCAAGACCAGCCTGAGCAACATAGCAAGCCCCTGTCGCTACAAAAAATTTAAAAATTAGCCCGGCATAGTGGTGCATGCCTGTGCACCACTCAGAAGGCTAAGGTGGAAGGATCGATTGAGCCAGGAGTTTGAGGCTGCAGTGAGCCATGATCACGCCACTGCACTCCAACCTAATGACAGAGTGAGACCCTGTCACTTACTTATGCATTTATTTATTTATTATAAATAAATAAATAATAAAATGAGGGTGACACTCAGAGCCACAAGACCAAACCCCAGGGAAGAAGAGAAGGTGAGCATTAGAGTCTAAGAATAGTTAGTATATGCCATGCTTTCTAGGAAGGCCCCAGAGCCCTTTACAAGCTAGGCTGGGATTGAAGAGAGATGAAGTTACAACAAACTGTATCTGCTTCAAGGTCCTTTCTTACAGCTCTATACCTATGATCTTCCAGAAAAAGAAAGCCCGCTTTCTTTGATGCAGGGATTGTGTTGTGAAAACTCTAGTGCTATGGCTGCCAGTTATTTGCCCTTTCATCCACAATAGTAATTTCTCCTCCAGCTGATGAGCTCAAAGTGTTATGGTTCCAAGCAGAAATGCTACTTGCAAACAAAAAAATCAGAGAGAGTGTTTTTAAATCCAAATCCTTTTATCTTCTGGTTTGCATGTGGGCAAAGCCTATTTTTTAATGTCACGAGTGGCTTATTATTCCAACGCTGGAATAGAAGAAGGCTGAAGTTTGGGTAAGATATAAAAACAGATTATCTTTCATCAGCACCCAATAGTTGGAAACCATTTTTGAGTAGATAATAAACAGACTTCTTTGCTAAGGATGTGCTCTTGACAAGAAGTGTGTCTTGAACTGAGGGTTGAAGTCATTGCCTTAGGCCTCCAGGTAGAATGCAAATCTGCAGGTCTTCCACAGGTTTCTGAAATCTTACGTCTGTATTTCTGGGGTCATCATCCATGTTTCCAAATGCTAACACATATGCGGGAAATGCAGGGTCGTAATGGTGGATGTCCCTACAACGGGCTTTTTTTTGTGCTCTTGAGATTTCTGATCATGTTTTTATGTGATTCTTCAGTCCCTGCACCTACATTCCATACCTTGGAAAGCTGAATGGCTGTTCTTGGTCTCAGCTGGTCCTTCTCAATTTCAGTAATGATCTCAGGACATTCATTTATACAAAAAAATCTGATTAACAGTGTGATGCTCATAGGCAGACCCAATTTTCTTACTTTTTAATAAATTTATTAGCGGATAAAAGTGGGCCTCAAATAATAGTTCAGAGAGATGTTTACCCTCAGTGCAACAAGTGTGCTCTTCATAACTGACTGCAAATAAAGCTCATATCTAATTAAGAGGTTGACTTGGCTTAAAATATATCTCCTAGGCTGGGCCTGGTGGCTTCTGCCTGAAATCAGCAGTTTGGGACACTGAAGTAGGAGAATCACTTGAGAGAAGAAGTTTGAGACCAGCCTAGGCCACATAGTAAGACCCCATCTCTCCAAAATATATAAAATAAAAGTTCAAAAAACAGACCTCATTGCTTAGGAATCGAATGCATCGAATCCCAGCAGAGCTCTTATTGGACACATTCCAGTGTCCTGGCCCAACCAGTCAATGGTAGAATGTACTTTCCCTGTAATGGCTGAGACCTAGCAGTTCAGGATAGAAAGAAGTTGGGATGGATAAGTGGAAAACATGAAGAGAGTCTAGAAGCAAGTTATGGACAGTGGCAGGGGGTTCGGGCTTCAGTTCCTGCGAGAACAGGTGGGGAGAACAGGTAAGAAGACAGGTAGGAAAACACCTCCACATGTTTCAGAAAATATGATGAATACTATTGCTGGATAAACAAAAGCTTAGTCATATTAAAGAAAAGGGAAAAAAAAGAAACACCTTTTCTTAGGAACTGCAGAGGAAGGAGCATAGTGAGGAGCACGTCCTCCACCATCGCACCCAGCACAGAAGACACACACTTGTCCAGTCAGTGATCAAACTGAGGGCACCTCCCACATCACATACCTTTAATCTGCCAATTTCTCACCCACCCTATGGCCACAGCCCCGGTTCAAGCCACCCACACCCTCACCTGTATTACTAGAACACAGCTTCCCAATTTGAGCCCCTCTAATTAGAGTCCCCACTCCAATCCATTCTCCTCATGGCAGCCTGAGTGAGCTTTGAAAAGAGCAAACCTTACCAGTCAGTGTCCTGCTTCAGATCCTTCAATACCTCCCCATTGCCCTGAACTACAAATGCAAATGCAGCTCCTTGACCATGCCTCTGGGTCCTGGGAACCCCTCTCTGCTCTCCCTCGGTATCTTCTCAAGTCAGAAGAAACTCTCACAAGCTAGCAAGCTTTGTGCTTTCATTTTTGCTCATAGGACTTTGCACACAGATCTCATGACTTGGCATGGACCATCTTTTCCACTCATGACATTGGCATGCCTAGTTTCTACTCCAGCTTTGGACATAGCCTTCCTTTCCCCCCCAGGAAGCCTTATCTGACTTCTCCTTTCTGCAGTGGGTACTCCTGCTCTGTGCCCTTAGATCATTCTATAAACTCCCAGCCTTAGGACTATCATATCCTATTGTCATCCTCTGTCAACAATTTCTTCCATCCAGCCTTAGGGCCTTGCCACTCAAAGTGTGGTCCAGAGACCAGCAGCACTGCCATCACCTGTTAGAACTGCAGCATCTCAGGCTCAAGCCCAGAGCTACTGAATCAGAATCTGCTTCTAACAGAATCCCTGGGTGATTCACACACACACATTAAAGTGTGAGGAGCACAGCCCTCACTATAAACTCTATGAAGATAGGAACTTTTCTTTCTTACTCACTGTGGTCTTCCCAGGGCTGGCTAGATGACGGCCACACAGTGTGTCTTTCTCTATTGAAGAGATCAAGAGCATGGGTCCCATGGAGAGACATGAAGCTCAATTTTGCATGCATATGTTTCTCCTTTCATAAATATTCATGACTCCTCCTATAGCTCATTGAATATGCATAGTTGGCCACCTCATTCTGCATAAATCCCCATCTTATTCTTCCCACCCTCAAAGTGCGTATTTCTGGCTTCTGACAGGAGGCTGGGCAACCCTGGAGGCTGCAACCTTTTGTGAAAAATAAGCTCTCCTTTCCAAATGTACAAACCTCATCATTCTTCAGCTGACAGCACTGAGGTTGCTACCTCCCCTATGGCTGGAGCAAGATGAGCCCCAGCTGTGTTTCCAAGTGAGTCTGATTGAGACGGGAGCCGACGTGGGACGTGGAGGCTGGAGATGGGAGCAGGCCTGTAGTGGACTCACTGGCATGGGCAGGCAGTGGGCTGGGTCCTGGGTTCTATCTGTTCCCATGAGCTGAGCAACACTGGACAAATTCCTTCACCTCTCTAGGCCTTATTTATTGATCTATACATTGGGCAGATAAAAATATCTATCTTTCCTTTCTCATTGGAGTCTTAGTAGGATTAACTGAGACAATGCATGCAGAAATGCTTTGTAAAAAGTAATCAGTTCTATATATGAGAGAGAGAAGAACCCTTATTTGATCCTGCCTTTGATCTGCTCGGAGCCATGCACCCACCCTGCAGTGAGTGGGCCGGGCTCAGGTGTCGGGCACGTGGGGACCCCCTGTGAGAGGGCAACCTTCCAGGTCACTGCCAAGGCCCACACTTCCCAGGAGCTCTGCACCAGGTGCAAGAGCACAGGGGGCCCCACCCTGACCTGCCTCGCTCAGTGTTGAATGCATTCCAACCATTCAATAGGGATAATGAGCAGCAAGAAATCTATCAGTCCCCTATCAGCCCTGTAATCCTGACCCTATTTAACAAATCTGATGATATTTAGCATATCAGCATGTTTGCTTTCTTTCCAGCAAACAGTCAAACATGATTAAATTCTTTCCTCATTTCCATATTAATAGGACACCCGTGTGAAGAATTTAGGAAAGCACATTTCTGGAAATCTCATTTTTGATTTAAAATTTTTCAGTGTTGCAATGAACAGAGACACACTGGCATGCAAAAATGTCCTCTCCTGCCAGGGTGCTCAGAGGAAGTGTAGCTTCCTTTCCAGCAGCTTCCAGTGGTCAACAGCTGCATCACAAAATGCTCTCTTCCCCATCAGTTTCCTAAGTCTGCAACTTGAGGGCATTTCTTGCTGTTCTCTCCTTACTGCGAAGAGAGGAGAGGGCTTCCTAGGGAGCTGGGTAAGGTCTTTTCTCATGCCTAAAGATGACAATGACATCCTTCTGTCCCCTTCCAGATCTCAGTCCCTTCCTATTCTAGTTGGATGTCCCATTTCTTCTTACTTTTCTGTAGGTTTGGGGCTGGAACAGTGTGTGGCTGAGGAACGGAGAGAAATGGTGAAAACAGTTCCCACTCTTCCCCAAATCCATCTTGCAGGCCGACAGCCCATCATGCTCTCTTCTTCATGGAGGTTTGGGGTTGGGGGTATAGCCCCATCCTCTCCTGCACAGGCACTTTCCTACTGAAGAGACACCGGGAACAAGCTCAGGCTCTGGAGGCAGCATCACGGCTTCCTTAGGGATATACGGTGTCATTTGGAGCAAGCAGCTCCCCAACACTGCTTCTTTACCTGTACAAATTGAAGCAATGTTAGTATCCATCTCATAAGGTTGTTAGGAGGCATCTGAAGTAAATGATGCATGTAGAACACTTAGCTTAGTGCACAGAAAATACAAATGCCCAGCAGAAGTTGGCTATTGTTATTTTGTTTTTATTGCTCTAAATAATGCATCACAATTCGCTGTTCCTTCCAGCATTCACAGCCGTGGAGAGAGAACCGTTCACTGCCACCACCCACACTTCAGGCCCTTTCAGCAGCAGGGTGACAAAGGAAGAGGGAAATCGACTTGGGAAAGAGGTAGGCTTGGGCCGCCCCTGCTCTGCCACTGCGCTTCCATTCATTGCCGCCATAGAAAGAGCGGTGCTCTGTAATGAGATGTGCGGGTTAGCCCCACCTCTCTCTCTCATCACTTAGTGGAACGCTCAGTTTCTTTAAGTTCTAAAACTTGGGGATTTCTCTGACTTGCTTCCACTTTCTTGTATTCCTGGGTTGGGTGCAGTAAAGATGATTTATCTGTAGAGGACTTACCAGAGCCCTGTGAGGCAGATTTTACAGGGGAAGAAAATGAGATCCAAACCGAGGTTAAGTGACTTACTTAGGACTAGAACACAGGTCTTCCGGGTACAGACAAATTGTTTTTCCACATGGCCACACTGACTCTCAGAAGACCAAGGAAGCCTGCTAGCTGAGAGACGCTGGGCTCCTACCGTGGCAGATTCGCGGTCGACTTCTGTCCAGCAGGGCACTCCCTTTTCTCTCTAGACACTTTCCTGCCCAGACTTCGGAGTGCAGCCCCAGGCTAGCTTTTTAGTCGCTGCATTCCTGTCTCCAGGTGTCTGACCCTGTGCCTGGAGTTACCGAGCTTCCTTCCGGTTCCGAATCCTGCCATCTGCACACCCTCAAGATACTAGCATTCTGGGTGTGCTTCAGGTGACATGTGACTCTTGCTCTGTGAACCTTTCAAAATAATTTGAGGGTTTTCATACAAAACACAAAGCAACAAAAACGATCCTTTTTGTTTTGAGACTTAGGGTAAAGAGGATGGGGGGGAAGGGAGGAGTGGTCCCTTCCTTTCCCTTTCCTCTGATTTCATCCCCTTTGAGTTCTAGATCAGTTATCTTGTATGCACCTGTGTTTTGGAAAAGCTCTCAAACTTGTTTCTTCTCTGCTCTGACACCACCACAACACTAATCATCCATACAGAAGACTTCTAGGGGGATTTCTCACACATCAAGCAGCGGACACCAGCAGTGTGTCCTCCAATTCCATTCCGACACTTTCTACCCAGAGAAAGCGTCAGATCCCACAGATTGAGGGCTCCGTCCCCAAGACTGCTCCCTGCCAGACACCAGTCACAAATCTTGGGGTTCCCATGGACCCCTCTTTGGGTTTGACTAATATGGGAAATACTTGCATTTGCTATTCATTATGAAGAATATTGCAAAGGATACAGATGAAGAGATATGTAGGGGGAGGTTTGGGGGAAGGGCACAGAGCTTTCATGCCCTCCCCGGATGCCACCATCCAGGAACCTCCACGTGTTCCACTATTCAGAAGTGCTCCAAACCCAGTCCTCTTGGGTTTTTATGGAAGCTTCATGACACCAGCATTCCTTCCCCCCAGGTATAGGGCTGGGTCCTCTCTCGGGAGGGTCTTTTAACCCACAATCAGAAAGGCTGGGAAGATTAGAGTCCTGCCTTGGTGCAGTTGAAAGGAAGGTAGGAAGAGGTCAGAGAGATTGTTTCCTGAGGCCCCACACACCCAACAGTATAAGACAAATCTGTAACGGGGCTATGGGGGTTATGAGTCAGGAACTGCGGATGAAAACATATGTATATATATCATAACAGCACAACCTGCCTGAGCCTGGCTGTCCTGGGGAGGCCACGTGTGGTCTTCCTTCCCAGTAGATTACAGAGAGCTGCTCTGTTCTGGCCTCCCAGTTTCATCCTCACCACGGGCTTCTAGATCCCTGTGTCTTTGAATGTTTGCCTGGGAAACACCATATGTGTGAACTAAGTTTATAAAGCAGCATGTTTAAGAATAAATTTCAAGATGCTATTTTTCAGCAGCCTATGAATCACTTAAACTCATTTGCAAAATAAACCGTTTGCCAGGGGAAATTCATTTTTGATGACCGTGGAGAGAATGGAAGTCGTAATGCACGGGGCTTCTCCCTCCTGGTCGTCATGAGCTATTTTCCCAGGAGGGATAAGCACGAACAGTCACATAACTTTTAAAGGCAAGTTCTTGAGAAATAAAAATATATATCACATGTTCTACTGTCAACTCAGGCTCTAGTTTTCAGAGCTGCATGGCATTTTGTCAAACAACTTGGGGCTTTATTTTGGTCTTTCACCAGAAGTAGGAAGATGAATATTATAATAAAGATTTTATAGAGTTGCTATATGCCTTGATTTACCAAGGAGCCATTTATTTCACCACCTGGCAATAAAAAAGTATCTGAAAGATACTTCCCCAGAAGGAATGTTAAGCAAGAGATGGGTTCTCAGACGAAATGTGGCCGGTGTCTCTGATGGGTGGAGGAGACACGTGCAACAGTGATCAAGACTTACCATCCACATTGCTGGGTTTCAAATGCGTTGTTTTCATGTTATCACTTTGTGCTGGCTTTTTTGTGTCTGTGATGCTTGGCTGAATTGTGCCTCTTCAGCTTTCTCTACTCAGTGTGTTGTTTTTTACTTCCTTGTCTGGAGAAGGGGAGCTGGGGCCTGCTAATGATGAAAGATACGTGCAGAAAGCAATCAGCACCATCCATCAGGAGCAAAGCCAGTATGTAGGTCATTACCATGGATCAGAGCCCCTTGCATCAATCTCATT
Source organism: Theropithecus gelada (assembly GCF_003255815.1). Lineage (NCBI taxonomy): Eukaryota > Metazoa > Chordata > Mammalia > Primates > Cercopithecidae > Theropithecus > Theropithecus gelada. The sequence goes on along the minus strand of NC_037686.1, from coordinate 7,632,234 downwards.
TTCTTCAGAGAGCGTCCAGGGCTGTGCCAGGGAAACGTCTATTGAGAGGCGGCACGTCACAGGGATGTGCACCGGGAATCACTGACCATTTCCAGACGGAGTGCAGCAGGATCAAGGAATTGCAGGAATGCTCCTGTTTACTTGTCATGATAATTGTCCAAATAGCGCTGGCTTCCCTTTTCTAGTATATTTTCTTTTAGCAATTCCAGACAAGGCTACGTTTCTAAAATCAATCTTGATTGGGCCTTCAGGGATCAGACCAATCACACAGACTTTACCGAGTGATTGGTACATAAACCCTGCATGGTGGTTGAGTGTTGAAAGAATGCCGTGAAATGGGGCTTCTGTGCGGGCACAGGAGCAAGTCCCAGGTCGGTGCTGATAGAATTCCGTTGCTTCTGGCTTTCCTGCTGACCACGGAGTAAGAAAATCTTGGCTCGTGCTAATCTGGTTCCATACAGCCTAGTGAGTTGAAAGCAACTTGGGTTTTTGCTTGGACTTAACAACAGCATGCATGCACGCCTGCCGGGTGTGCAGTGTGAACCTATTTTTCTTAATGTAAACATTGGGACAGCAGGAGCCAAGTCCTATGTCTGATGTTCAAGGAACAGTCAAACATTATTTCATTGCTTTTTAATTTATTTTTTTTTTAATTCTCTGAGCTTTCAGCCTTTCTGCACGGCAGGCCCTAAGTGTAGCAGACTCAGGCAAGAGAGGGCAGGGTCTGGGGAGCTTCCCAGGTTGCAATTTCCTGTGAGTTTGGAGGCTGGGGGTTGGGAATTGGGTTAGGCCTCAGTCAGTCACTGCTGAACATTGTTGAATGCATTATCCTTGTCTACACAACAGCACTTCAGGACTCTGTATGTGTGTGCATGTATGTGCTGTCCCATCCCTGAGCACAGGGGCTGTCCTTCATTCATCTGTGCTTGTCCTCAATGAGTCTGGGAAACAACAGAGTGCTTGTCCTCAATGAGTCTGAGAAACAATACCATCTTATTAGGAAGAAGCCCAGAGTTACAGCCCTGAATTAACTTTATGCCAAAATACACCCACCCCCAAACCCTGAACATACACACACCCAATTAGCAACTAAAGGGATACTGTAACAAGAAAAGCTTTATGAGTTGAAGGCCAGCATGAGCCCTAATAACAGTATGTACCTCTTAGTATGATGTAATATGAGGTTCATGACATATTCTTTCTTTCTTTTTTTTTTTTTTTTTTTTGAGACGGAGTTTCACTCTGTCACTGAGGCTGGAGTGCAGTGGCACCATTTCAGCTCACTGCAAACTCTGTCTCCTGGGTTCAAGCAATTCTCCTGGCTCGGCCTCCCAACTAGCTGGGATTACAGGCACCCACCACCACGCCCAGCTAGTTTTTATATTTTTAGTAGGGACAGGGTTTCACCACGTTGGCCAGGCTGGTCTCGAACTCCTGACCTCGGGTGATCCACTCGCCTCGGCCTCCCAAAGTGCTGGGATTACAAGCGTGAGCCGCGGCACCCAGGCTCTTTCTAAAAAAGTTACATTTATTAACATTTAGATCTAACTTCTACTTTACAAAAAGTTCAGAGACTAGAGAAACAAGTTAAAGAACACGCAAAGGAAACAATCACACACATCTAGACTCTGGGACACTCTGTAAGACAACAGGCCCCGTCTCTTAAATATGAAACTTAATATAAGAGACTTACGTATTATTCCCAAAAAACCAGGGAAGGTGATGTGAAAAAGACTTAAGAGATATAACAATCAAATGTAGTGTGTGTTTCTCCATGTGAGAGCCTGGTTTGGCAAAAAAGAAAAGCTGTAAAGGATTCTTGAGGCTAACTGGTCAAAGTGAAGCCTGTGCCTTAGATGACACTGGAGAGTTACACATGAACTCTCCAACATCGTTGGATCTAGGTAGTGGGTGTTCATTGTACCAGTCTTCATATTCTTCTGAATGCTCGAAAAATTTTATCAAAAAAATTTTATGGCCGGGCGCTGTAACTCACACCTGTAATCCCAGCACTTTGGGAGACTGAGGCAGGCAGATCACGAGGTCAGGAGATCGAGACCATCCTGGCGAACATGGTGAAACCCCGGCTCTATTAAAAATACAAAAATTAGCTGGACGTGGTGGCGTATGCCTGTGATCCTAGCTACTCAGGAGGCTGAGGTAGGAGAATCACTCGAGTGGAGTCAGAGGTCAGAGGTTGCAGTGAGCCGGGATTGCGCCACTGCACTCCAGCCTGGTGACAGAGAGAGACATTGTCTCAAAAAAAAAAAAAAAAAATTAAAGAAAGTAAAATAGCAATTTGACAAGAAGGGGAAGGACATTCTAATATGAGCTCTTAGGCATGGAGGTGAAAATCAGTGTGGTGGGCTCTGGGACCTACCAGGCACTTGACGTTGCTAGACTGTCAGATTCACCTGAGCGAAGCTGACAGTGAGAGTAGAAAAGCAGAACCCACCATGCTGCCATGGAGCTTGGACTTGGGAACCACTGGAGGCTTTTTTTAAAACAACAGCTTTACTGAGATACTACTTATATACCATAAAGTGCACACTTTTAAAGTGTGTGATTCACATGGACACATCAGGGGAACAACACACACTGGGGCCTGTCGGTTGGGGGTGGTGGGAGGGAGAATAGCTAATGGATGCTGGACTTAATACCTAGGTAATGGGTTGATCTGTGCAGCAAACCACCATGGCACATGTTTACCTATGTAACAAACCTGCATGTCCTGCACATATACCCCAGAACTTAAAATGCAAGTTGGAAAAAAAAAAAAAGATAAAGTCTGTGATTCAGTGGTTTGGGGTATATTCAAAGAGCTGTGCATCCATCACCAGCATCTAATTCTAGATCATTTAAATCACACCAATTTGAAACCCTATACCCAACAGCAGTCACTTCCCACTCCCCTCACTGTCCCCAGCACCTGGCAACCACAAATTTGCTTTTCTGTCTCTATTTATTTGCCTATTCTGGACATTTCATATAGACAGAATCCTAGAATATATGACATTGCCTGTCTGGCTTCTTTCACTTAGCATGTTTTCAATGATTATTCATGTTGTAACATACGTCAAAACTACTCTCTTTTTTATGATCAAGTAATATTTTATTGAATGGCTATACCACATTTTGTTTCTCAGTTGATGGACCTATGCATTAGTTCCATTTTTGGCCATTATGATTACTGCTGCTATAAACATTCGTGTACAAGTGTTTGTGTGGACATTTGATTTGAATTTTCCTGATGATATACCTAGCAGTTTAACATTTTAAGAGCTGTCAAATTGTTTTTCAAGACAATTGAACCATTTACATTCCCACCAGCAATGTATGGGGGTTCAAATCTCTCCATACTCACCAAGACTTAAAATTGTCTTTTAAATCATAACCATGTTAATGGGGATTGATATCTCATTGTGGTTTTGATTTACATTTTTCTAGTGAATAATGACGTTTAGCATATTTTCATGTGTTTTTTGGCCATTTGTATATATTACTTGAAGAAATATCTATTCAAATCCTTTGCCCATTTTCGAATTATTTTACCTGTCATTTTATTGTTTAGTTATAGGGGATTTTTAGATATTCTAGAAACACAACCCTTATTGGGTATATGATTTGCAAACTTTATTTTCTCCCACTCTGTGTGTTTTTTTCCACATTTTTATGTAGTCCTTGAAGCATAAAATTTTTAAATTTTCATGAAATTCAATTTATCTCTCTTTTATCCTTTTGTCACTCATACTTTTGGTGTTATATCTAAGAAGTCATTGTCTAATCTGAGGTCACAAGGATTTACTTTCATGGTTTTCCTGTCATTCCCAAAGAGTTTTGTACTTTTAGCTCTTACAATTATGTCCCATCCATTTTGAGTTAACTTTTCTATATGGTGTGAGGTAGGGGCTCAACTTTATTCATTAGCCTGTAGATATCCTATTTTCCTAGCACCACTTGTTGAGAAGACTATTCTTTTTCCCATTGAATGGTGTTGCTGCAAATCTATTGCACCCTTGTTGAAAATCAATTGACCATAAATGTACAGGCTTATTTCTGGGCTGTCAGTTCTATCCCATTGATATATCTGTGTAAGCCAGTGCAACAAGGCTTACTGTAGTAGTGAGTTTTGAAACTGGGAAATGGTAGTTATCTAACTTTGTTCTTCATTTTCAAGGCTATGTTGGTTATTCTGGGCCCCTTGTATTTCTAAGCAGTAGGTTAAAAGAAAGAAAGAAAGAAAAGGTCCAGAAAGAACAAAAGCCAACTGGGATCTTCATAAAAATGCATTGTATCTGCAGATGAATTTAGGGAACATTACCATTTAACAATATTAAGTTTTGTAATCCATGAACATGAGTTGTCTTTCCATTTATTTACATCTTCTTTCTTTCAATTATATTTTAAAGTTTTCGGAGTATAGGTTTTGTACTTCTTTCTTTTAAATTTGTTCCTAAGTATTTATTATAATTTTTGATACTGTGAATTGAATTGTTTTCTTGTTTTTATTTTTGGATTGTTCATTTTTAGTGTATAGAAATATAGTTGATTTTGGTATATTGAGCTGTAAACTTACTGAACTTGCCTATTTGTTCTGATAGTACTCTAATGGATTTCTTAGAATTACCTTTATGTAAGATTATATCATCTCTGAATAGAGATGGTTTTATTGCTTCATTTCCTATCTATATACCTTTTTTCTTTCCTAATTGCCCTGGCTAGAACCTCCAGTACAATGTTAATAGAGGTAGCAAGAGCAAACGTCCTCATCATGTTTCTGATCTTAGGGAGAAAGCATCATTTCTTCATCTGATGTTAGCTACGGGTTTTTCACAGTCTTTATCATATTGAAGAGTTCCCTTTCATTGCTAGTTTGCTGAAGGGGTGTTGTTTTTTGTTTTTATCCTGAAGGGGTGTTGGATTTTGTCAAATGCTTTTTCTCCATCTGTTGAGATGATCATGTGCTTTTCCCCCTTTATTCTACGAATGAATCTATTACATTGATTGATTTTTGTTGAACCACTCTTGTGTTTTTGTGGTAAATCCCACTTGGCCATGATGCATAATCCTTTTAATATGCTGCTGGATTCAGTTTGGTAATATTTTGAAGATTTTAGTGTTACATTCATCAGGAATATCAGTATATAGTTTTCTTATAATGTCTTAATCTGCCCTTGATATTAGGGTAATATTGGTCTCAAAGAATGAGTTGGGGAAGTGTTAGCTCCTCTTTTATTTTATAAAAGAGTTTGTAAAGGATTGGTGGTAATTTTGTCTTAATTGTTTTACCCATGGTAAATTCATCAACAAAGTCACCTGGGGCTTGGCTTTTCTTTATAGGAAGTTTTATGAGTGCTAATTTAATTTTTTTACTTGTCATAGGTATGTTCAGTTTTTATATCTCTTTGTGAGTTGGTTTCAGTAACTTGTGTCTAAGAAATTGTCCATTTTATGTAGGATATCTAGTTTTTGGCATACAATTGTATTCTCTTATAATCCAGTAGTGATGTTCCTCTCTCATTTCTAATTTTACTAATTGGAGGTTTTGTTTTTTATTTCTTGGCCACTCTGGCTAAACATTTGGTAACTTCATTGATCTTTCAAAGACACAACATTTGATTTCATTAATTTTTTTCTATTGCTTTTCTATTCTCTAGCTCATTTATTTCTGCTCGAGTCTTATCATTTCCTTCCTTCTGTATATTTTGGTTTCATTTGCTTTACTTTCTATAGTTTCTTAAGGTAGAAAGTTAAGTTATTGATTTGAGATCTTTTTTCTTTTTAACACAGGCACATATAAATTCTGAGCTATAGCGAAGCAGGGGAGGGAGTGCTATCGGCAGACATGTCAGACGTGTAGCCCTGCCTTATGCCTAGTTTCATAGTTGTTCACTCACAGAAATTCCTGTGGCAATCCAGGACAACATTTTTATGCTAGAATGAACCTCAGTGATTTTCTAATCTCCTTCCACTCCACTTTCCAGGAACGTGAGGCCCAGAGAGATTAAGTGACCTTCCACAAGGTCACACAATCAAGGGCAGTAGTAGTAGTATCTGTGTACATCAGTCTAAGCTTTGCCAACTTTCCTTAAATGGGAATGGCCAGACCATGTCTACTGTATCTTAATAATATAGCTTCTTAATTACAAGGAAACCTCACAATGTCAGCCATAGAGAACAGGTGCCTCAAAGTAATTTCATAAGAATTTTCTGTCAATAGTCTAAAGTGGGACACACCCAGGGTTCTACTTGAGCCACAAAGGGGCTGTTCTCCCCTAAAGACCTTCAATCAGAATCTCATAGATATGAAAATTGATATTCCTAGATATGGGCTACCATGTGGATGATTAGGGTGTTGTGTTTTAGGCAGGAAAGCTTGCTTGTAGAGAGATCTACCTTGAAAAGGGTACTTATATAGTCCCTGATGGGAATCAGAATTGGTCCTGGGGAAAAAGAAAAAGAATTGGTTCTGGCAATAACAAATGCTGGAGAAGATATAGAGAAAAGGGAACTGTTGTACACTGTTGGTAGAAATGTAAATTAGTACAACCACTATGGAGAACAGTTTGGCGGTTCATCATAAAACTAAAAATAGAGCCACTATATGATCCAGTAATCTCCCTGATAGGCATATACTCAAAAGAAAGGAAATCAGGAGGCCAGGTGCTGTGGCTCACGCCTGTAATCCCAGCACTTTGGGAGGCCGAGGCGGGTGGATCACAAGGTCAGGAGATCGAGACCATCCTGGCTAACATGGTGAAACCCGTCTCTACTAAAAATACAAAAAATTAGCCGAGCGTGGTGTCAGGTGCCTGTAGTCCCAGCTACTCGGGAGGCTGAGGCAGGAGAATGGCATGAACTCGGGAGGCGGAGCTTGCAGTGAGCCGAAATGGCGCCACTGCACTCCAGCCTGGGAGACAGAGCAAGACTCCATCTCAAAAAAAAAAAAAAAAGAAAGAAAGAAAATGAAAGGAAATCAGGATATTGAAGAGATATCTCCACACCTGCGTTTATTGCAGCACTCTTTCTAATAGCCAACATTTGAAAGCAACCTAAGTGCTCATCAACAGAATAATGGATAAAGAAAATGTGGTACATGCACATAATGCAGCACTATTCAGCCATAAAAAGAATGAGATCCTGTCATTTGCAGCAACATGGATGGAACTAGAGGTCATTATTGTTAAGTGAAATAAGTCAGATACAGAAAGACAAGCATCGCATATTCTCGCTTATTTGTGGAATCTAACAATCAAACTATTGAACTCATGGAGATAGAGAGTAGAAGGATGATTACTGAGGGCTGGGAGGGATAGTGGCAGAGTGAGAGGAAGTAGGGATGGCTAATGGGTACAAAGGATAATTAGAATGAATGAATAAGACCTAGTAATTGATAGTACAATGGGGTGACTATATATATATGTATATATATGTATAGTCTATAATAATTTAATCATACATTTAAAAATAACTAAAATAATGTAATTGGATTCTTTAAACACAAAGGATAAATGCTTGAAGGGATGGGTACCCTATTTACCATGATGTGATTATTATGCATGCCTTTATCAAAATATTTCTTGTACCTTGTAAATATATACATCTCCTTTAATTTTTGTGTAGACACAAAAATTAAAAATAATTTTTTTTTAAACAAGAATTGGTCCTGGAGTTTCACACAGGGCTAAGCCCCAAGTAGGATTAAGCTGGCACAACCATATTGGTTAAGGGCTTTGGAGGCAGGGGTGTGCAGGTCACACAGTGAAGCCAGGTGTCAGGGCAGCAGTAAAATAAGGAGGCTAATAAAGTTCTTTGTTCTGAGATAATGCAAGGAGGCAGAATGGAGAGGCCAAGAGAGAAGCCTAGAACAAGGGCCAGGAGGAGTGGGGAGAAGATAGATACTAGTGAGGGGTGGGAATTGGGGTGGGAGGCTCTGGAGGCCAACCCAGGAGGGCCGAACATGCTGTGGAAAATGACTTTTCCCTCCAGGAGCCAAAAGGAAGCTTAAGGATGTAATTTGGCCTTGGTGGAAGAGGAGAGGGCCAGCTAGAAGCAGGTCCAGAGTCAGGGTAAAGACTATGTTCATTCCCCCAGAAGCTCAATGCCTGCCCCAGCATGAGAGCTGGTCATTCTCCTCCACATGCTCCCCCGACATCAGGAACCCTGCTCCTCAGCAGCCTTCCACTCTGAGCTCTGGAAGAAACTCAGTCACAGAGTCCCCTTCCCTTTGTGCTCACCACTCAGAATTAGTAACTGCTTTCCCCACATGGCAACATGCACCCCAGAGAAATAGATCTGAAGCTTACCTTCCTCTTCCCTAGCCCAGAGGAAGGACTTTGGGATAAAGAAAGGCAAGAGAAGACCCATAACAGGAGCTGGAGAGGCTGGTGCTAGGGACCTGGGTCAGTCTATGTCATGAGGACCTGCCCCGCATGTGTTCATCCCCAGGAATGTGCTTCTTTGTCTCAGGCAGCTTTGTTGGCAGGGTCGTGGCTCATGTGTCAATGTCTCAGGTCCTGTTTGGTGGCAGTGAGGATGCAGACAGGAAGACATGTGATGGATTTTGAGCAGAAGGTCTGGAATTCTGGGTCACGGTAGAGAAGCCCCCAAAGTGGAGAACCTGAATTTCTCTTCAATCATAATTTTGTGTGGATTCAGCCTCTGCCTCACAAGTTTGTCCCCAGGCGATACTGATAAAAAACCAACTCTCCTATGAGAGGTGGAAACACACTTCGGAGGTTCAGTTGAATCTTAGCTTGCTTTTGCATCCCATGGGAGGATGATTTCTCCAATAGCACCTGCTCCAATGTGCCCATAGAGAGCCCATTGATAGTACCACTGCTTATATAGAAATATCCTTCTTCAATTTTTCTTCAACCTACATTGGAAGAACAGTTATGAATACACTGGAGTAACTACCAAGACATTAGCAGGAATTCGTTTACCATATTATCTTTAAGTGTCCAACCATGAGTACTTTGGGGCACTAAGGAAATGGCACCTTCCATTATAATTGAGGCAAGAACAGAGGTGGGGTTGGGTTGGGCAAGAGGATGACCATTTGTGCCCTGAGAGAAGGCAGAACATCTCTAAGTTAGGACTCTGAAGAAAGACATTAAAAGTTGTCATTTTACTGAGTGTTCCCCAACCCAAGAGGATATTTAAATCCATGATATTTCTGCCTCAAGATGCATTTAATTTCTGGCTAATTGAGTCAGATTACAAATCACATCCGTTTACTGTAAATAGAAACCCAGTTAGATTTCACCATTTCCATCTGAGTCACTCAGCTAATTAAATTCCTGATTTATCATTACCTATCTATCTATCTATCTGTCTGTCTATCTATCTATCTATCTATCTATCTATCTATCTATCTACCTACCTACCTATATCATCTCTATCTCTCTATTTCTCTCTTCCTCAAGTCAGATTGCCTGTGGTCAGTCTACCTCATGATTTCTCAAGATGAAAACCAGCCCTATGGATTGACAGCTCCCATGGCAGCAGACAACCTTAGATGCTCCAGTTTAGGGGTTCAACACCTCAAAGGTCACAATTTACTCACCAAACTCGATCTGCCTCCTAGTCAATACAGCAACCCACAATGAGGAACACTTTCTTGACAAATGATAGACTCCACACCATTTTTTTGGAATGCAAGTTAATTTTTGCAATATCCTTTCCAATCTACAAAGCATCTTTGTCTATCATCTCATTGATCCTACATTAAAATAATCCGATGAGTTAGATAAAACTGGTAGTATCATTATCACTGAAGCTCAAAGAGGTTAAAGGGATTTGTTCAATGTCACAGAAGTGTAGGAGCCAAGGGAGAGCTTTCTCTTTAGCTCTCTGAAGTTTTGCTGAAAAAGCAACTCATAAAAGGCAGATTAACTGGAGAAAAGGCATAGATATTTATTTAATGTGTACACATCGGAGCCTTCAGAATGAAGACCGAAAGATACAGGGGAAATTGTCCATTTCTATGCTTAAGTTTGACAAAGTATAAAGAGTCATGTCGAAATACAACTGTACAGAAAGGATATGATCTAATGCTAATAGACTCATTGGACAAATCCAGCAAGATCTGTCTGTCTAGATTCTTCTTGGGCTCTCTGAGCTTGCATTCCTTCCTCTGAGTGTAAGGCAGGATCCCCTCTGGAATGGGGGTGTTAGGGCCTGCAGTAAAACAAGGTAGATTAGATAATTTCTTTATGGCCAGTTTTCACACAGAAAGATGGAGGGAAAGTTAGAGTAATGTAATATTGTTATATCTGATGGCTGGCTTGGGAGAAAAGGGAGTCTGGTTTCTCTCACTTGCTTTGGGGAAAGGGATTCCAGTTTCTATGGCTGGCCTTGGAGAAGAATGGAACTGAGAGAGAAGAGGGGAGGAGAAGGTCAGAGGAAAACTTCTGCTTTTCTCTGTGGCTGTTTCTGAGGCCTTCATTTTGGGGTGTTGTTTTCTGAGCCCCAGCATTCCCCAAAATGAAACTTCCTCAAGAAGTGTCAGCGTGCAAATATCAGATTTGTGAATTGTCTCAGAAGTCATCAAACCAATCTCTCAGTCCTGAGAATAGGTCAGTTCAATTAAACAGTTAGCAGTTGTGTCTCATTTCAGGCAA